>NW_026913016.1:2280000-2495374 GCF_034315485.1 Pezoporus occidentalis
GGATCCTGAAATATTCTGACCTTGATGGTAGCCTTGTTCCTGTATCGATGATGAATATAATTCCTGGGATCTGGTGTAAAGTGGCAATTCCAAATTGATGACATTTCTTTAGGCTTATCCAAATACACAGCAAAAATAAACCCACAAGAAATGTCAGAAGAAGAATTGACTGGGCAAGTAAAGCTCTATTACTCTATGTAGTATTCCCTTTGAAATACGGGTTTGCAGTTTCATACTGTACCATAAACAGCAGATAACTCATGTACCCTTCTGAAGGCTAATTCACTAGTGCAACTTTGCGTTACATGCCTTGTGTTCAGCCTTTATAAAAACCTGATGTAACCTTAATTGTTTTCTGCCTCCTGCATTTCTTGTTTTTCTTCTCTCTTCTTTTTACACTTAATGATTCTTGACATTACTTATTTGGGAGGTTACATAAACAAACTAAGAAACAACTGCAGCAGTTCTTTAAACATCAACCCCAGCAAAATTAATGTAACATCATCATTTATTTGTATTAGGTGGTGATTTCCCTGCTTCAGTGACCAGAAGATCCTTATGTAGTATCTATCTGGTGAAATAAAGTCCAGGAGGAAAGAAGCTAGCAAAGGAGGCAGAGACAAAAATGAAGAAAGAAAGAACCATTGTCTTTTTCCATTTAACTGTAAGCACCTTCTACCACCACACCTGCTCCATGGCTCCCACACTTGGTGAGCTGATTTGAGCCGTTCTGTTAGGTGTATTTACATATTTGAGGCTACACATCCAAACTCTAGGTCTGGATTCATCTGGAGCATCCAAGCTAAACAGGCAGCTGACTGATTTCCCTAGTCTTTCAAAACTGTCCATCTCCAGATGTTCACATGTTAGGCAAGTTAGATCTCCATCTTTAAAAATAGACTAAGGCTAGTTTTGCAAAATTTTGACCCCAAACCATCTGTCTTTATTGAAAAGTCAGTCAATCCAAGCAACCTTACCAGGGAAACGACCTCCAAGTCACCATCCCAAAAGGAACTGGGCAGAGAAAATATTTCTGTCCTTTACCTAGCAAAAAAGATTTGAAGATAGTTTGGAAAAGCGTCTTTAAGTCACATTGCAAAGGTGTTTTGTACCAATGAAGGTGGCAGTGAGTGCTCAGTGAGATTGTCAGATGCAAACAGGTAATGCATTTCCATCAGGATCAATAGGAGCTGGCAATGCAATACTTTCAAGGAGTCCGCTAAGTAGAATCTCTTTTTTCCAAGCTGGCCAACAAATGCTCCAGAATCTGAATCTCCCTGAAAATCCCATTCCACAGGAATTGCTCTTCAAAATGGTTTTTGGGACCCTAAGTAATTCTCCAGAATGCCTTTTTGAAAAAATGTTATTGTAGATCCTCTTAAATGGTGCTTGTGACCACAGTATAGTGGAGAGGGGTTGTGATACCCAAGAAAATTTGATTATCAATTTGTTGAGCATGTTCCTAGGCAGATCAAGTGCAAAGAGTAATTTTATTTAGCTTGAAGTATCTGGTAAACATAAAGAGAAAAAGGGCTCTGTAGTTGGACAGGTCTTATCTCAGTATCTTTATTTACATTTTCAAAGAACACTGACGCAATTGAGCTACCAAAAGAACTGCTTTCCATCAGCCTGGGAACAGAACAAATTAGTCCTTAATAGTGTTGTGTGAAAACTATGGCAAATGTTATGTAAAACTGTGCAAACATAATGTTTGCTTTCTAGTTCCAGGTCATTTAGTGGGCAAAAAGAGAGACATTTTGTGTGAAATAGCCATGAAACGGTTTGCTCTTATATAAGGATAGGAACTGCTAGATCAAACTAATGGTGACATGCTGAAAACCAGATGCTTCAAAGCAAAATTCAAGACATCCCAGTGTGGATAATTATGAAATAGTCTGACCATAGGGGAAATTTCTGCATAAACGACTTTAGTCCTCAAAGACTACATGTTTACATTGCTTTTGAAAAGGTTTTAGTCTGATTTCCCACAGACATGGAATTTATGCAACCAATGCACTGCCTGGCTGTGCAAATCTCTGACTCTCTCCTTTCCTCCCTGCCTACTTTCTTGCCTCCAGCAACCTCTGAACACATCCAATCTCTGCTGTGTGGAGCATGGGAAAGAAGGTCTCACAAATAGTTAAGTTCCTACAGGTTTCATGAATAAAAGCTGCTCCCCAGAGAGGAGCGACAGGTAATCATGCCAGCTCAGGATGAGCTTACACCTCATTAGAAACCAGAGAAACCACATGGGAGAGCATCTTTTAAGGTTTCCAGCTGTGGGAAAAGCTTAAACCATGGCTCTCCATCAACATGAGATGCAAATCCTAGGTAGCCACTGTCACTAATGGCACTATCTCTTTTCCCTATTGATTATAACTTTGTATATCCTCAGGATCTAATATAAATGCTTAGTTCTTTGTGACTGAACGTGTTTTTAGCTTTAACAACATCCAGGGGCAATGAGTGCTAGTTAAGTAACGTGCAGATAGAGCACTTCCTTTTGGTACCAGGAATCTACAGATTTCTTTGTAGCTCTTCCCATAAAGCAGCTGGGCTTAATTAGTGCATGATGCTCTTTATGGGCCAGCAGGCTAATTTGTAAATTAATTAGAAGTAAGTTGAAGGCAGTCTCTTCCCTCTTGGGCATGCTAAAATTAATTGTCTCAAAGTGTCAAAGCCTTGTTTCTGCTGTACTGGGCTGTTTGACCCTTCTCTGGAGTCAAATCCAGTTTAGAAGATTTATCTTATTCTTAATCTCAGACCAGGACAGGGACACCCCATTGCACACATCCTTTTCACACTGAGCTGCTGCAGAGTCCTCAGGATGGAGATACCTAGTTTCTCCAAAGCTCTGTCATCTTCTCAAGGACCTGGGCCAAAGTGAGCTGCCACATACCAATCCTTTCCCCTTGCACTGCCAAATGCTGCACCTTGTACTGCTTCTTCATAACCTTCAAAGCAGCATGAATAAAATGAAGCCTCCTAGGAGAAGATCTGTGGTCCCTGCTGTTGTGCTCACATTGACTTGGATGGTGTTTGGATATTGAACAAAAGTTATGATAGGAAGTTCTAAGGTGAAAAGGTGGGCTCCCTAAAGTAGAAAGAAAAGGACCTTTCCAACTCTAACCATTCTATGATACTACGATTCTATATGTATGTATTTCCCACAAAATTCAGCAGCTGTTATAACATTGCTAATGGGGAAATTTATTCATAGATATTTTGGCAACTTCTCGAGGTAGTCTCATTTCAATTGCAAATGCACAGCTCTCTACTTTACATTAACGTTTGTGCAAGGATGGTATTGTTCCAAGGAGCAGTATTGGGAAGGCACTTGGACACACCCACCTGTGGGTTGCTTGCTCCTAAAATAGAATAAGCAAAATGAAATTAAGCTCTATTTCATTTGGAAGCCCAAATGATTTATGAGTCAACCTGTCAGGGACAGTCAGGGCTGGCAAACAATATGTCATGTCTCAGGCAGTGGATTATACAGTTCAACTGCTTCACTGCAAACTGCAAATATGCAGGAAAACTTTGTGCTGGAATCTGTTTGGGCAAGATGTTAATAGAGCAAGTTCAGAAATTCACAGTGTATATACATTTTTCCCACAGTGAGCTGAGCCATGTGCTCATTCAGTTTTCTTGGAGATGTGTCTCTTATTCACATGGAAGAAGAGGCGCTAAAAGGACATGGAGGCCTGGTGTCCTGAGAGAAGAGGAGCAGCAAGACCTGTATTTTTGACAGGACCACCTACTTTGATGTAATATCATGCTTCTCTGAACATCCATATCAGCATGTTATTTTCTATACGTTTTCTTTGGACCTTGGACATTTATGTCCATGCATGCAATTTACTTTATGTTTCAGTCTTCTCTTCCATGTCTACCACACACCCTCATTTCCACACTCCCACATAATCTACTAGAAGGGTGTTTTTTTGGCATTTGGGAGGGGTGTTAACAAGGATCAGATGCTGCCATCACTTACGAAAGAGCTAGGTTTCTTTTGCCAGCTGTGGTATGTGCTGGTAAAAAAATAAACCCATCAGTGTGGACATTACAGTGAAGTTCTTGTATTTAGCAGGTGAAAAGTCAGTACTTGACCTGTAGTGAGATTTGCTCATGGAAAACCCTTGGAAGCTGTTTTTAGCAGCAGGGCATTAGTCACCCTTGGAAGGCTGCTGGCTGCTCAGCACTTCTGGCTCACACTGTGCCATGCCGTGCTGCGTTTAAGGATTGCTTTGGATGCTGCACAGTGTTAACAACAACTCCCACTTTGCCTCAGGTGTTGAGTTTAAGCACATGGTTGCCGGTTATTTTAGGAAAACATGAGCTCACATTCCAGACAGCTTTCCCTCCGGTCAGAAGACCTGGGTTGTGGTCCTTCCCTGTGCTGAGGGGCCAGGAGCGATAATGACCTGTATCTGCAAGGAGACACTTGGATTTCTGCTGAATCAGTTTGGGATGTAGGGTGGTGGAAAGACAATGCAAGGGTGACAGAGGGCTGAGAAAGGGATGTTTTCTTTTTCAGATAGAGACCAGGCAAACAGGAGAAAGTTGAGCAGTGAGGTCATGGAGAGAGGTCTGAGGAGTGGAATCTATTAGAGCATCAAAAGCAGTGGATTGAGTCATGCTGTGCTAAGACAACTCTTAAAAAAAAAAAATTAACAAAGAGAAAATACAGGTGATGAAGGAAGAAGTCAGTTTGATAGGCTGGACTGCCCACAGGGACGCTGCCTTGGAGCAATGACTCTCATTGGGAAGAAGCAAGGCAACTACTGCCCAATGGACGGTCACCCAACCCCTCCAATCTTCAGTTCTGCCCCATCTCCAGCACCGTTGAACCAACTGAGGAGGGAACTCTCGCACAGCACCCCAAAGGAGTGTCAGATTTGGCTGGCAAGGTGGAAGAGGGGAAGGAAAGCCCTGGTGAGGATGGCCCCATGCTGGCTGTGCAGGCATGAACATGTGCTTTGGCAGGAATTAACGGAGATTCAACCATGTCCCTTCTCCTGGACCAGCCAGGCCTTTCCTTCCTCTGCAGCTGAGACAGGGATTTGCAGAGAATAAAAGCTGCTAACACACAGTGTCACTGCTTTATAAGGAAATGTCTTGAAATAACGCATACTTAGAGCTTTTAATGACATCTTTACAGTATGGGAGTCTAGGAGTGAGTGGACCTTGAATCAGATAAATGAAGCTGTGAGCTCTTTTTCTGATGGGGAATACCCTTACAGCCATCCCTGGGGGCAACCAGGAGGATTTGGAAATTCAGTTCTAGATGTGACTCGAATAAGCAAACATGAAGGTGTTAGAAGAGACACAGCACTTAGTTTAGACATCTTGCGTTGAAACACTGTGATGTTTTGCTTGGAGAATTTTCAGGACCAGGGTACCCCTCATTCAAAATACCTAGAAAAATAAAACATGAGAAGTAAAACAGAAAATAAAACCCAGGCTGAACAGAGTTTTGTTTGATTACGAAGCTGTTGGGAGATGAAAGTGGTTGTTTCAGCAGGTAAATTATTCCTTCAGTTTTACTGCTTAAAGGCCCTCCTGAGTTGCTCTAAAGGTACAATGGGGTCTTAAATTTTGCCAGGGAATCCTCCTGGTGCAGGGGAACCCCTGGGTGGCCCCAAGCCAAGGAGGTTGCTTAAGAGAGGGTACAGGTGTTTAGGCAGGCATGTCTCTCAGTGAAGGGCTGAAAGCATGATGCAGCTGAGAAACTCTCTCCCCTGTTTCCATTTTGTGGCTCCTGCAATAATCTTTCAAAGGAGCCTTATAAACCTCTAAGTAGTGGGTTTTTTTTAAACATTGCTGTTATGGTAATAGTTCGGTACTGCTTCCTTTGTTATGTGTTAATGGAGCCCTCCTCTAAAGTCTGCTAATAAAAGAAACGTAAATCTCAGTGTGAAAGTCCTTGTAAAGTTACAAATCAAACACATTTGTGCTGATTTTCCTGATAAGCAGGACACTGGAGTGGCTTTGCATCAGGGGTTAGTGTCAGACCTTAACCAGGGAGCTTATGGCAGCCGCAGCGCTGCTACTGATACATTTGGTGACTCCTCCTCTATGTATGAGGCAAGAACTGTAAAGGAGTACTTTACACAGTGAAAAGTCTCTTAAATGGGAGGGGAAGGGAAGGGATGGGGAAACTTCAGACAAATTAGGAATAATAGAGAATATAACATCTGGAATTTGGATAGAATGATTCATAATCTGTAATACGCTTTGATCATCTCTTTAATATAACTTTTGAATCAAACTATGGAATATATTCATATAGAACTATTTCCCTGCAAGTGAAGTCCAGGCTTGTTCACAGGGTTATGGAAAACTCTTATTTCAGCTACACTCTTCAATTGTATATATTGCCATAAATAAAATAGGAAAAGAGGGATGTGTCTGATTTTCCCACATCGGCCAGCGTGTCACCATACATACTGTGTAGGCAGCCCACTCCTCAAAGCACTGGACTACTGCTATCATAGTAAGGGGGTGATGAGTGCATGTGGATAATGGTAGAGTCTGGGCATTTTTGGAAAAAGCTATGGTTTAGATAGCATCCTGAGAAGCCTCCCAGCTTTGTATTTCCTGAGGTTTTTTGTGAGCAATTGTTTATCAGGGAAGTAAATGAAAGCAAAAAACATGAATGGGAAGTTTAAGCTGATTTCTGGAGGAAAAGTGCAGTGGAAAGGTAGGAGGGCTAGTTCTGACAGACCCAGCAAATGTAAAGATGAAGCCAGCTATTCCTTTCCTATTGCCAAGACACTGTGCCTTTATAAACAGAAAGAGCGAGGGTCTCTGTAACCTCACTGAGTCATGAAGAGCTGAAGGTTCGGCTCACCTAACCTTGCCTTTAATGTGCTTCTGTGCAAAAGCAAGGACTATCCCCTGTGATCATGGTGGAGATTGGCTCCTGCTTAGCCACTGAGTACTCACAGAAAATATGATGTTTCAAAATAACTTTTCAAGACAGATAGGATCTTGCTCCAGAGATCCTCCAAGCTTCTGAAGGCTGGCAGGCTTCCATATGGTGTTCACGTGGGAGCAGGTAAAATGAGGGTGGTCTCAGCTTTAGTATTCATAGGTGGGAGATCAGTTTTGACCCCAGATGATCTTCCAGACCCTCAGGAAAGCTTAAAGTAGGTGGGTTTATGCTGGTGTTCTGGGATGATGGGACTTGAGTCTGGCCCTTCTTTTTGCATAGAATCGTCAAATCATAGAATAGTTAGGGTTGGAAAGGACCTTAAGATCATCAAGTTCCAGCCCCCCTTGCCAGGGCAGGGACACCTTCCACTAAACCATATCACCCAAGGCTCTGTCCAGCCTGGCCTTGAACACTGTGAGGGATGGAGCATTTTCCACTTCTTTGGGCAACCGGTTCCAGTGCCTCACCACCCTTACAGTAAAGAATTTCTTCCTTATACCTAACCTGAACCTCCTCTGTTTAAGTTTTAACCCATTACCCCTTATCCTATCGCTGCAGTCCCTAATGAAGAGTCCTTCCTCAGCTTCCTTGTAGGCCCCCTTCAGATACTGGAAGGCTGTTACGAGGTCTCCATGCAGCCTTCTCTTCTCCAGGCTGAACAGCCACAACTTTCTCAGCCTGTCTTCATACAGGAGGTGCTCCAGTCCCTGATCATCCTCATGGTCCTCCTCTGGACTTGTTCCAACAGTTCCATGTCCTTTTTATGTTGAGGACACCAGAACTGCACACAATGCTGCAAGTAAGGTCTCACAAGAGCAGAGTAGAGGGGCAGGATCACCTCCTCTGACCTGCTGGTCATGCTTGTTTTGATGCAGCCCAGGATACGGTTGGCTTTCAGGGCTACAAGCGCACACTGAAGCCGGCTCATGTTCATTTTCTCATCAACAAACACCCCCAAGTCCTTCTCCACAGGGCTGCTGTGAATCTCTTCTCTGCCCAACCTGTAGCTGTGCCTGGGATTGCTCCGACCCGGGTGTAGGACCTTGCACTCAGCATGGTTAAACTTCATGAGGTTGGCATCAGCCCACCTCACAAGTGTGTCAAGTTCCCTCTGGATGACATTCCTTCCCTCCAGGGTGTCAACCGAACCACACAGCTTGGTGTCATCGGCAAACTTGCTGAGGGCGCACTCAATCCCACTGTCCATGTCAGCGACAAAGATGTTGAACAAGACCGGTCCCAACACCGATCCCTGAGGGACACCACTCATTACTGGTCTCCAGCTGGACATTGAGCCATTGACCACAACTCTTTGCGTGTGGCCATCCAGCCAGTTCTTTATCGACTGAGTGGTCCATCCATCAAATTGATGTCTCTCCAATTTAGAGACAAGGATGTCATGTGGGACAGGGTTGAACACTTTGCACAAGTCCAGGTAGATGACATCAACTGCTCTACCCCTGTCCATCAGTTCTACAGTGCCATCATAGAAGCCCACCAAATTGGTCAGGCAGGATTTCCCCTTAGTGAAGCCATGCTGGCTGTCACCCAGCACCTTGTTGATTTTCATGTGCCTTAGCATGCCTTCCAGGAGAATCTGCTCCAAGATCTTGTCAGGCACAGAGGTGACACTGACTGTCTGCACATCCTGCATCAGGCAGATGTGGCAGCCCTGGGGATCTATTTTGTGTGTTTGGGTATGATGAGGCATACATTCCCAAGGACTAGCCAGGCAAAGCCAGCTGGCCACTTGGAGCTGTATTCAGGACCAAATCCAACCCATCGGTCCTTGTTTGAGCCATGCTGGTGAAGCTGGTATGTGGTCATGGACCTGTTGCCTCACTGAGAGGGAAAGGATGTGCCCATCTGGACCACAAAATGAGCTGCTGGAAGCAAAATCCCCTTCCTACATATGTTTTACTTTTTGTAGGGTAGCAGAAGGAAGTAGAAAGCTTTCCAAAATGGGAAAGTTTAAAAAAAATATTTTAATAGTTGAAGAAAGGCAGAAAAGGTAAGAGAGAGACCTCGAATGGATCTTTACTTTCATTGCAGTGGTCCAAGTGCAAAGGCAGTATCCTTATACATACCCACCTGGTTTCTACCACAGGATACAGCAGAGCCGGCAGGTTTCCACCAGGAGGCTTAGATTGTGTTAAAGCAGCATTTTCTCATGGAAAATATTTTCTGTTGGAACATTTTTGGCTAACTTTCGGTATGAATGTGAAAGGCTCTGACAGAAATGCTACAGTTACTTCATCCATTAAAAGCACAGAGGCTCTGGAGAGGCGAGAGGGGACTGAAGGCACAGCCCCGGCCTTTCTGTGGTGATGCTGAGCATGGGCTGCTCTGTCTGCAGCTACTGCCAACCCTAAACCCTGCCAAGGTGAAAGCCCTGGGGGCTTGAAACAGCAAGGCACTTGGCTGAGCAGGAATGGCAGTGTCTACACACGCAGGGCTCACCCCCAGTGGCAAGTCATTTGTGTTATGACTTTCAACCACATTTAAATCCGATTGATGGAGTGGCTGGAGATGCTGATGGGATTAGAGCTCAGCAGGATGATGAAGCACTCGGGATTTGCCCTCATGCCGATCCCTGAAACACACCAAAAGGGAGTGGCTGTCTCTGATTTACAAGCTGCAAGAACCCGTTTCTTCCAAGACATGGGTCCAACCCAAACACAGTCTGCAGCCAGAGCTTGGTTTGACTTCCTTTTGACCATACCCAGTGTCTTGTGCCTGGTTTCAGGCACTGGGTTGTCACCACAGCAGACCCAAAGGCGTCAAGGGGCTGGTGGGTGTTCAGTCCTGCTTCCCATGAGGTGACCTTCTGGATGTCAGTGCTGTGGACACCTCATTTCTCCCCACTGATCAGATGGCACTGAAGTAATTCCTCTCAGGGCTGGCTGGCTCAGAGGGGATTATGGGCTGGGGTCTGTAGCAGGTATAAATCAGCCAGTGTTCACTGGCACCAGTGGAGCAAGGTGGATTTGCACCAGCTATGAAATTTCATTTATTGCACTTAAATTATTTTTCCCTATGTGAAAACAGGAAAATTAAAGTAAACAATTTCTACACCATCTGATTGCTTTGTTTACAGGAATGGTGCCTCTAAATGCTCCAGCCCAAAGGACCAGTGCTGTTAATGGAGTAAATTTTAAGTACAACACAGCAGTTATCCAAATGGCTGTCCTCACTCTCAAGTGAGCCTTAGATTTTAAGCCCTGAAAGAGCAGCTTGACACCCTGTGACCTGCCTGGTAATGTTCCTAATCTACCTCTTTATAAATGCACGCTCCCAGGAGGAGCAAAGAGGTGGTGGGGAGGGATGGTGAGTGCAGCAGGGAGGATCTCGCAGCCTTGGGTTGTGCTTGCGGGAAGTGGATGAAGGTGGTCACAAGCTAAGTGGATTAAGCCCAGGGAACGTCAGTTCAAAAACAGGAGCTGCAGACTGACATAAAGATCTTGGGAAGCGGGAGGATTTGCCGGTGACTGGTGCCAGGCCCCTGAAGGAAATGAGGGAGGGTCTGGTCTCTCCAGCATTTCCTATGCTGGCTGCAGGCATGGGCTGGAGATGCCCGGGGGGATCCTCTGCCTGGCTCAGAGCCCTGCAGCTTGCATGCATCTGCAAGAGGCAGCTGGTGGAGCAAAACCAAAGCAGGGTCCTCCAGGGGTGGCTGCAAAGGGAGGGTGCTCCTTGCCTGCCCCTCACCCTTGCCCATTCCCAACACCAGACCATCCTCCAGAACAATGGCAGAACCTCGAGTTAAAAATAAGATTGAGACACATTAATTAAAAAAAAAAAAAAAAAGGAAAAGAGAAAAAGAATGCTAATAAAATAACCATTAAAATAAGGGACAGTTAAAAACAGGATTTAAAAATTAAAGCAATAAGAATTAACATCCCATTCTTGTGCCTTCTCAGACTTTTTATTCCTTCTTTTCTTGATGCAGAGGCTAATGTTCTTCAGGACAGCAGCTGGTTTTGTGTCTTGTACATTGAAAGAACATCTCCAGGGCCTTACTAGTCACAGCAATGCCCAGGCTAATGACACTTCTTACTCCTTAATAATATCTGTCATTTTTTGAGTGTTCTTTTTGCACTTTGCCCCACTTGTTTTCCTCACACATACTGCTGTTAAGTGTATCCTTAAAAAGTAGTTGCCCTTACAATTCGAAGCATCTGTTGACTGCATGTTTGCTAACTCAAAAGGAGCTAAATGGGCTTTTGACCAAATGTTAAAGAAATTATTGCTTTTTGGTCCACTTTTAATCGTGTTAATGGTTTTAAGTTTGAAGCTAGTAAAATGCACAAATTAAAGCTCTACATGAGGGGTAATGACTCTTTCAAACTCTTAATGTTATTATGATAATAAGCATATCTTGATTTATTTTTTCTTTCCTAGATTTAAGTCTGCAAAAAAAGCCCTATTGGGTTTCACGTGCATAAGATCCCTGCTATATAACGGCAGCTATGCTCTCACATCTGTTTTCCGGCCCCCAAGAAAGGTTTGCTTTTTCTTTCTGTCCTAATACTGCGGGAGTTAACAGCTTAGGGATGGAAACAGGTCTGAAAGTCTCCAGGAAGATAATGCTTGGGAAGACAGGTTTAAGCTAAATAAGAAAGCAGATTTCATCAGCCTTCTTGGAAACAACCTGACTTGTGATCTGTTTCTAAATATGGCCTTTGTGTTTTCCATGTACAGGAAGTGATGAAAATGGCAGCAGTAATCCCCAGTGAATTTGGACACGCACATCAGGGGCTGAATGCCTTTGTTTGTTATATGGCCACGGTAGGTAAGTTGGGTGTTGTAAACATGACTCATGACAAGTTTAATTAAGACAACAAACATGGGAAATGTAGCAGAAGGTCACGCAACTTTCTTTACAGGTTTGGCAACTGAAGATTTTTCTGAGAGATTCGAATGTGCTGCACCAGCACAGATATAAATACAGGTTTTATACTGGTTTTCTCTTTCCCTAAATGATCTTTACCTTTTTTTGGATGGTGCTTAAATAGCCCAAATAGAAAAAAAAACCTGACCTTATGCATTAGCTGTGAACATATGATAAACTCCTGTAGTCAGTTTGGTTCTGCCCCAAGAATGACAAATTTACTCCTGGATGAATCAGAATGAATGTATCAGACCCTCAAATACCCACCTGTCAATGCAGAGCTTCCCTGTTCTTAGACTTTCAAATGCACATTTGTTGTTCCAATAAGCACACTCACTGATGGAGCAATTTGTTCCAGACTTGTTACCTGAGCTTTGCCTCTTTTCAGGCATTGTGTGGAGCTTCAGATTTTGGTTCAGACCAAAGTTTCTTCCCAAACCATATGGTGAACAAAACAGACCTTTATGAGCTGATACCTACAGGCACAGTGTTCTTGAGAAGATGGTGGTGATACCACCTCTGCAGAGAGGACGTTAAATCCAGGCACTGGTCACTGACTTAATATTTTGTATATGGCAGGCACTTTTGGGAACTTCCTACACATTTGGAGATCTCAGTAATGCAAAGCTGCAGCATGCCTTACAAATAACATAGCACAGTATGCCAGGGATGAACTCCATCCACTTTAACATTAGCCACACGAAAGCTAAGCATCCCGTTAAGTTAATCAGCTAGGCAGTTCCTACAGTCAGCTGAGAAAAAGAGTTGGGTAGGACTAACCAAAAGGGTTGATCCCCTGCCCGCAGTACATGAGACAACTCCACAGGTGCCATTTCTCAACAGTGAAGCTAGACAAGGGAGCCCTGGTGATTAGCTGAGTCTGATGACCTAACTTTCAGATGGCTAAAATTACATTAAATGAATCCCGGCCTCAGACACAGGAGTACTTGTGCTAAAACACTCCATCACAGGAGGTCTTGTAAAAGCACACTTCTTCAAGTCTCTAGACAGGTTTATACAGAATATTTGAAAAGTCTATTATCAAATAAAATCCTCTTGAGGGTTTTGAAGTCCAAGAGGAGCAGATTTGCACTGGTGTGGGCAAAACCCCCCAGCATGTGAAACTGTTTAGCAGGGCAGGAGCTTTTCAAAATGTAAGATATTTAGGTTAACACAGACTCATGATTTCCCCTAGAACTTTGCTCTTAAATCCTTCAGAAGCATTTGAAAACTCCTCATCCAAATTACAAAAATAGGCATTAAATTTATCAAATCAGGAAATTGAAATTTGGATTCTGAAAAGAGTTTAAGTCCCACGACTTGCAGAGTCTATCCCAGGATTTTAAAATGCACCTAGGTTAAAATTTCCGAAGTCACAAATAATGCCAATATGTCCTTGAAAATCTACCCTTTAGTATCTACCCTTTCTCATCCCCTTCAATTCAGAGCAGGAAAACCACCAAGTAGTTACAATTTCAGATTATCTGCTGTTCTCTGGGATTAAAACATCCCATTTCCGTAAAGCAGATGTATGTGTTTGAGTGAAGGTTTTGCATAGTTTACTGTCTAAAATTCATGATTTGGATTGTTCTTCTTATGTGTATGGATGAATTTATCAGAGGTTTCCCTATTAAATCACCACCCTTTTATTTTATTTTATTTATTCTATTTTATATGCATTTTACTAATAATTATGAAACTAGATCAGTCTGATTTTCTCATCAAAACACTTTCTCACGCAACCCCAGCATTCATATTAAGCATGTTTACAGACCAGAAATGCATGCACATGCCCAGTGTGAATTTCTGGAGACATTAATGATGGGCAATTATCACCAGATTCTTCAAGAGCCTCTGTGCTCTGTTTTCCAGGGAAGAGTCTGGAAAGCCCATTTATTTACAGGGACAGGAAAACATTGCAAACATTTTGAATGAAGTGCAAAACTCCAGTAAATACATAAGGACTCCAAAAACCAGTAATGGGGAAAGGCTCTTTCTCCAATACCAGCATAGGCAGTCATGCGCAAGAGGGAATGCTCCCAGCCACTGCAAAATGATGGCACATTGCAGTAATATCCTCCTGTCACCTCTGTTGCAAGCTGTTGTGTTTGGGAATGCTGCAGTTGAATTAAACACCACTCTCAAACAGATTAACCCAGGCACAACTTCAGCCCTGTGTAAGTCCCTTGGCTGAGCTGGTGACAGCAGGGTACTGCGTGGTGCTCAGTATGAACGTCATGTCATGAAATTACCAAATTGTGGACCTGGACCGTTCTGTGGAAGGCTCAGTCTGTTGTTGGCTTGGGTTGCACTGCAGTGAGCTCAGCATCCTGCAGGGTCCTGTGCAAGCAGCCTGGCTGTGCAAGTGGACCAATTAGCATTGACTCACTAGTTTAACCGAATGTCCTACACGTTCCTGTCAAAGCTCCTTCAAAACCAGAGCTAAAGGGCAGATGAGCACTGTAGTGAAGGGGGAAGTATCATGTTTTTTTACACCAGATTTGAGAGAAATCCTATTCATAGTCCTTCTGGGACCATACTGGCTTCTGAAATAGATTTCTTCTTGAGAGCTGAACCAAGGATGCAAGCTGGAATGACATGACTTTTGTGAAATCTGCATTCACAAAGGACAGAAGGGAGAAATCTGTATAACCACAACAAAATAGGTTTTTTTGGGGGTTTTTTGGTTTTTGTTTTTTTTTGGGTGGGGAGAGGACTTTTAAAGATAAGACTGAATTCTGGATCATCAGAATAAGCAGGTCTTAACGTCAGAATAGTGACACCGGTAGCTCTGGACACATTGGTTTGCTCCCCTGTGCAACTTAGTCAGTGTGGAATGGTAATAACTGATGAAGAAAGGACTCTGAGACTCCAACTGAGTCAGCTGGGGCAAAACTCACCTTTTAGATAAGGAAATTTTACTGGAGTAAGAACTCAACATAGACTGGAAAATCTGGTCATGAAATCCTCAGCTAAGCTGATAAGAAGCCAAAATCCTTCAGACAGACAAGTAAAATAGGATTTCCAACCTCCTTAGTTATTCACATACTACTAATGAGCTCTGGCACCTGTGGCAGAATTGTTAAAAGAGTATTGATCTCCTGCAAAATTTGGTGTGTAATAGAGATTTTCAGACACAGAGAGAATAAAGAATCCTCCTCCCTTGTTATTTCCCAGTGGGCTGATCAATTGTGGAATGCTGGAAATGCAGATGGCATTTCCATTTCTCGTTTTCATCCATCAAGTGGTTATTTGATGGCCCACCCGATCAGCTTGACTGGTTTGGTTTTGTTTTTTTCCCTTTTCATAAGTAATGTTATTGAATGTTGATGTTTGACACAATCATATGTTATAAAGTAAAGGTTTAATGAAGGGAACTGGTTATAAACAGTCTCTTTCTCTTGAGTAAAATGAAAGCAATTTCTTTTTGGTTAGTTTTATGAATAGCCAGTGCTGTCAAACATATTTAGATTTTAGTGCACATTTTTCCTTCTCTTTGAAACCCTGCTGCCTCCTCTACTGACAGTGTTACAACCCGTGTCTGCGGGCAGGACTGTGAATCAGTTTTCCGATGAGAACAGCCATGAGCACACCAGTACCACTTTACCCAACAGGAGCTGGATGTGTGTGATGGCACATTCAGCTATGGCAGGGAGCAAGCCACAGGGTACATTTAAAATCCAGCATTTCTACCTGACCCCATCAGGGTCAGACCCTCCCAGGAGAATCCCTTGGGCTGATCTTATGCGCATCTCACAAGAAAAATAAGTTGTGTTGTCCTCAGGGAAAACTGCTGCTGCCTTTTGCTGAGGACTGCTCATGCCATTACAATCTGGAGCAGGGAACTGGGGTCAGCAAGCTTGTGTTGCACACCCAACCTCTCCATCTCCTTTGGAAAACCTACCCAGATATGTCAAAGCAATAAACATCTATAAAAATATCCATCCCTACATAATCCTTGGAGACTTCTGAGTCCAGATCAGGGTTTGAGTAGTAAAGACAAAGCATAAGATCATGCACTGAGGAAGAAAACAAGATATTGAATAGCTGTTCATTAATCAACTGCTGGGAACAGAGAGAGGGGTACAATGGTAAAAAATAGCATGCAGTTCTCAAAATTAAAGGCTGTTTCAGGGTGCATATGTACAGAGGGAGGTGGGGGAATGAAGAAATATTACACAAGCAGCCTTAATTTACACATGCCTTACTTCTGCAGAGCTCATCTTAGTAATTCTGTAGCTGCTCTATGGATACAAGGTTTGGTTTTTTTTTCCTATTACATAGAGTGGTTTGCTGCCTTTCAGTTCCCTGTACTTTTCCGGCTTTATAAGATGTGGAATATTTGTGACTGCCTTGTGCTGCAATGATGTGATCACAGAGCTCTTTTCAGCTCTGTGGAAGAAATGAAAGGTTGCGCTCACTGCAAGCAGTTGCTAAGAAAGAAAGAAAGAAACCCTATTTTGAGCTGTTCCACAGAAGCACATACTGGCTTGATTGGTTATTGATTCCAGTTTTATTGTGGAGAAAGCACATTTTTAGCCATAAACATATGCAGCCACATGTTGAGCTGCAAGTGTGAAAACTGCATCAACTGTAAGACTCTCCTGCAGCCTGTGCTGAGCCTGAGCGTTCAAAAAGCTGAGGACCCCCATTTCTCACTCTAACGAATGGCACCAGTCTCTTGAGTCTCTTTTCTTGGCTCCCTCAGCTATATTGAACTTTGCATTCAATTCAGTTAGGAGTCGGTTGTGACTTGGATCTCACAGGCTGTCCCTAGACTGGGAAATTAAACAAAGCCTTGGTCTACTTTGGACGCTGGAGCGTGACTGTCTATTCTGTAGGACTGTTAGACTGGTCCAGCAGTTGGAAGTGGTGGAGGCTGCATGAATTATCACCCTCCCAGAGAACGCCTAGACAAGAGTGTGCAGGAATTTAAGGGGATGTTACAGGCTTTTCTGTGCAGGATGCCTTCTGTGCCAGACAGCGTACATGGGCATGTTCAGTGTACTGGAAACCCATAGGTATGCACAAACATATGTGTGTATGGATAGTTAGATATATAGATCTAGATAGAGATAGAGACAGAAACAGAAATAGAGATAAACACAGGTAGCCATATTTACCAGATACATACAGGTAGGTAATGCCTTGCAATCTGTTTGGATTTCGGTGCCATACATGAAGGAGCAAACTCATATATTTTGCCTCAGAGCACACAGAAAGAAGGGATGTATGGCCTGCAGAGTTTTGGTTCTGCTTTTACCCCAGCTAAGCCAAAATGGAGATTTTGTGGCAACGCACTGTTAGGCAGGGGCAGGAACAATATAGGCAGGGAACAGGAATGCCTGCAGACACTGGGCTTTTGGGGTACTCTTTCTTCAGAGCTGTGCCAGTTCAATCATTAATTGAGAATAAATAACAACAAAGTACCTCCCTGAATCAGTGTTTGGAGGAACAGAGCCCAGGGTCAGCCACATTTAAAAAGAAGAGCTTTTCCCTTGAAGAAAGCCAGAGTCTGTGAAAATGAACAAGGAAAATGACTTGGAAACTGTTAGCTATTTCCTGAAGGCTTTTCCCATTCCTTCTCATGCAAGTCAACACGTATTTTGCCTGGATGAGAGTGGGTATTCCTTTATTTTTTTCAGAAGTGCTGGAGATACCTTATTTTCCTTTTGTGGGAAGGTTCCAGACAGACCCTGCGAAGTTTCTCCATTTCTTGGCCACAAAGAACTGAAATATGGTCACTCGTGTGAGCTGCAAAAGCCATCTGCTTGGGTTAGTTTTCAGAGAAGGGTTGAGGCAGACATCCCACAACAACAGGAGAAAAGGAAGGAGTCCTCTCAGTGTCTGTTGGCACTGGCCTACTGTTGAGACAGTTGTTTCTGAAATTCCTCCTTACTTGTGTTGCTAATTATATTTTAGGGAAAGTGAATGCAGGTCCTCAACATCTGTGTGTGTGCATGCGTTGTTACATCCGTCTGTCCAGAACAGCTGGGTACCTCAAGCAATCCTGCTGGTACTGGCTGATCCATGTTGAAATCTCCTTTTGGATTGATTTCAAGTAGGAGTTGCAGACCTCAGTTTATGCTGAGCTGCTGATCTAGATGTTATCATTTGTTATCAGCAGGATTCTGGTCAAAGTCTGTGATGAGCTGCATAACTGCAGACCCAGATTTTCCTTCTGTGGATGGCAGTAAAAAGGGCAGGTTGTTGACAGAAACTTGCCTGGAATATGGACAAAGTGCACATCTGGATCCATATCCCCTCCAGCTTAAACCAGCTCAATTTCTCATTCCCATTTCCCTAAATATTTGATCTTCCTCTCTGGTCCAGTGAATATTTAATTGTGTATACAAAGTCAAACAGCACCAACAAAGAGAGATTTGGAGCCACTCCCCCTCATCACAGCACATGGCTGTGTAATGACTGATGGAGACTTCAGAGACATGTCAAGCCTCTGCTCTGACTCAAACGGCAGGAGGGTTTAAGCTTGGGCTTTCTCCACACCTCTGTTGTAGGGTCCAAGCAAAGGGAGATATTTTCTTGGTCTTGCCTTGGGCTTTCAGTCCCACCAGCTGCAGTTTGGCTGGTTTTGATGGCTGTGTCTATGTTTCTGAGCAGGGAACTGAATCTGACCTCCCAGGAAATTGGCTGGTTTGGAGCCTGCTATTCCCTTGGATAGTAGATTTGGCTTGGAGAGAGATGGCTGGAGGGACAAAAGCAGAGCTGGGAACTAAGCAGTATTGCTGGGGTCCAAGACGTCTGCTCCTTCCTAGTCCTAGGAAGGCCTAGAAATGTACCTAGTGTGCCCATCTTCCCCAAGGTCTCATACAGACAGAGCCTGGTGTCTTGGCTGAGGACTGAGGATTCACTAGGCAGCATTGGGATGAGGAGGAGCAGGGCATTGCAATGTTAGCATGGTCTGGCGTGATTGTTCCCTGGTGACTGGCCCTGGTACCATCTTAGTTAATACTAGACTCAAACACATCTGTGTTCCAGGGTCCTCTTATTCTTGATGAAGCAAGGGAATAAATTTCATATAAAAGTACAATGCCATTCAGTAATGAGCTGAAACAATTTGCTTGCACCATGCTGGTCACCATAAATAAAGGAATTTGTCTCTTTGAAATGTACCATAACTCTGTTTTCTCAAGTGCTTCTTTTCTGACACTTCAAACAAAGGCTCAAAATGGGGAGAACAGGATCAAACTTAGTGTTTCATGTTTCTTACCTCTTCACTAGCAGAAAACATGTTTTCAAAAGCAAGCCAAGGCCACATCAAAAACATATCATCCCATGTCCATTTCTGCTTAATGAGGCATCTTCATGTACATCAGTTAGCACAAACACGTAGTCATCCATCCTTTCACTAACCAGTCAACCACAAAAATATAACTGACATTTAAATGGTGCAGGAGGAAACACCAGGCTGGAGATAGGGCCAGTAATTCCACAGTATAATAAGAAGGCTCTCAAACAAACACCATGTGAATTGATTGAGGCTGAACTGGAAGATACAGGTTTTGCTAAGGTTAATAACAGCTGACAGCTTGACCTATTCTTGCAGTTTACGATACCAGCATCAGTCCTAGGCTCTCCTTGTCTCTTCTCTCTGTCTAGAGCTTAATGATGGTGATGACAACGTTGAGTGTTTATGGGTAAGAATCAGGGGAAAAGCCAACAAGGCAGATATCATGGTGGGAGTCTGTCATAAGCCACCCAGCCAGGATAACGAGGCAGAAGAAATATTCTATAAGTAGCTGGGAGAAATCTCACAATTGCTAGCACTTGTTCTCATAGGGAGACTTCAACTTACCAGCTCTCTGCTGGAAACACAACACAGCAAAGGAGAAATGGTTTAGGAGGTTCCTGGTGTGTGTGGAAGATAACTTCCTGAGACAGGTGGTGAGTGAGCTACACTAGAGAAGGTGTCCTGCTGGACCTGTTTTTGTGAACAGAGAGGGACTTGTGGGTGATGTGGTGGCTGGAAGCTGTCTTGGGCATAGCCATCATGAAATTATAGAGTTTTCAAGTACCAAATGCAGAAAGTGATGATGAATTGAACTGGTGGCTATTCTCAAGTGGTGTTCCCCAGGGCTCAGTACTGGGACCAGTTCTGTTTAGCATTTTTATCAATGATCTGGATGAAGGTATTGAGTGCACCTTCAGTAAGTCTGCGGATGACACCAGGTTGGCTGGGAGTATTGATCTGCTGGAGGGTAGGAAGGCTCTGCAGAGGGATCTGGATGACGGATCAATGGGCTGTGGCTAATGGTATGAAGTTCAACAAGGCAAAGTGCCGAGTCCTGCATTTGGACCACAACAACCCCATGCAATGCTACAGGCTGGGAAAGAGCAGCTGGAAAAGGACCTGGGGGTGGTGATTGACAGCTGAACATGAGCCAGCTTGTGCCCAGGTGACCAAGAAAGTCAATGGCATCCTGTCCTGTGTCAGCAATAGTGTGGCCAGCAGGGCCAGGGCAGTGATCATCCCCCTGTACTGGCAGTGGTGAGGCTGCATCTCGAGTCCTGTGTTCAGTTCTGGGCCCCTCCTTACAAGAGAGACACAGAGATGTTGGACTGTGTCCAAAGAAGAGCAATGAAGCTGGTGAAGGGTCTGGAGAACAAGTCTGATGAGGAACAGCTGAGGGAACTGGGGCTGTTTAGTCTAGAAACTCAGAGGAGATCTTATCACTTTCTATGACTACTTTAAAGGAGGTGTTGGCCTTTTGTCCCCAGTAATAAGCAATAGAACAGGAGGAAATGGCCTCAAGTTGTTCCAGTGGAGGTTTAGATTGGAAATTAGAAAAAAATTTCTTCCCTGAAAGGGTTGTCAGGCACTGAACAGTGCCATCATTCCTGGAGGTACTTAAAAGACAATGTAGATGTGGCACTTCAGGACATGGTTTAGTGGTGGACTTGGCCATACTACGTTAATGGTTGGATTTAATGATCTTAAGGGTCCTTTTCAACCTAATTATTCTATGATTCCATAATCCTAAATTCCCAGTGCTGGATTTACCCTCTGCACAGGGTTGAGAAGTCCCACTTTTTGCAGGTTGCCCCTCAGTCCCAGCAGGCTCTCCAGGGTCCCTCACCCGTGCTGTGGGAAGCAGAGGGTGAATGCTGACTGCTGTGCTAATGGGGTGTGAGTGTGTAACGAGGTTTGTCATGTGGATATTATAGCTTGTGAATGTGTTTACCAGCTGCTTCCATGACCGGGAGTTAGATTCTGTCTACAGGGGTCCATTAGGAGACTTTTCATACTGTATTTATTCTTGGGGAAAAGACATTGAAATAACATGACCCCAAACTGACTAACAAACCTCAAAACTGCAGAGTTAATTATCACAGGGAAAAGGCACTCTCTGCTCAGTGCCTGCCTGGTAACGACACTTTCTTGTTCTTCTGTATATTTTAATCTAATGTTTCCATGCAGGTAGCATAAGGCCACAGGCAAAAACATTTCACAAGTACCCACTGACTCCAGACGCACCAGGTCTCTGTGGATTTCACAGTTGTTATCACTGACTGTTACCACCTTGCAGCTTAATGAGACTCCAGCAAGAGCAGCTTGAAGTCTCAGGTGATGTGTGTGATTGCAATACATTTTTTAAGGCCACATCCTGAGCTGTGGGTAGAATTGAAGGCGCACATCAATTCTGTGAGGTGGAACCTTAAAGTGATCCTTATGGTCATGGCCTCTGTAGGAGCCACCAGACAGTCTGACTGGAGAGGAAGAGGCAGGCTGAGGGTAGCGTCTCATATGGACACCATGCCTTTTTAATGGCCCTCTTCATCTAGGACAAGATGTGCACCAGGATAAACATACAAAGTGGTGTCAGAGCTCCAAAGCTGAAGCAGAAATAGGGTTTTGGTCCTAAAATGGACCTGAGCATAGTCATGGGAGGCTGATTATGTAAGGAAAATGCTGATGTTGGGAATCTCATCTGTTTGGGTTGTAGTTTCCAAAACACAGTAACAACTACAGTTAATAGGATCAGCAGTGGTGTTGGGAAGGCGTGGAAAGCTTGGGTGCTATGAGTGGGATTCATTATACCACTCATTGGATGGTGAAGTCTGAGATTCTCCTCACCACCCACGGAGAGCAAGGTTCTCTGGCTGACTTTATCTTAGGACGTGATGGCTTTCCCTCTGGAGCTACCTCTTTCTCCTTCTCAATTAGAAAAATATCCTGGAAACAACTTGCTCTGGTCTGGACTATGTTTCCCATAAACGTATAAGTGAGATCAGATGATTCTTACTACCCATGGCAAGGAAACATGCAAAGTGAGCTACAAATAAGAGCAATGGATGCTAGTCCTTGGCTTGTACTAGTTAATCCTCCCATGGAGCTGATTTTGGCTTTCCAAATTGCAGCAGAAATGCAACTGGTAAACAGCTGCAGTGATTTTTCTTTAGTACTTTGCACCAGGTTGTACTGAGCACAGCAACATGCTGATGTTAAGGGATATTCTGAGTGATTTCTAGAGATATTTTTTACTCTTGAAGACCAGTAGGAAGACAGTTTAATCCCTCTCCTATAATGACTTGCTTCCTCCACTTGTATACAAAACTTGAGTTGGCTTTCTTCTCTTTGAGCATGCTCTCCCTGTAGTCTGTATCATGAAAATACAAAGGCAGTAGTACAGGTCTTCATGCTTTTGCTGTCCTGCCTCTTTTCTTAATACTTTCAGAACTATTTCAGCTTCATGCTTGTCCCTGCATTCTTACTCTTATCTGGGACCTCTACCAGCTGCTTGCAACCATATCCTGATGCCATCTGGGATGCTTAGGCTGCAGCAATAGGATGACATTCATAATAATGAACTTCTGTTTCTGCCTTTTTTTCTGGAGATGAAAGCACTAAGCAACTTCTCTGTGGGCTCTCAGGTTCTTGCAGGCACATGCTACTAACAGGCTGACTCCCAAAGGCAAAGATCTTTTCCTGCTCCCATGGATTGCTATGAGATGTGTGTGCACTCTGCACTTCAGATTAACAAAGTAGGTATTTGCTTGCACCCTCTGTGCCCACATGAGAAGAGCTGATTACAGAAATCAGCTCTTACAAGTCTCAACTGTGTACTGGTGGCTCCTGCAACTGCATCAGGCTTTGCATTTATGATGGGCTAAGAGAATAGTTGTATTTTAGTCAGACTCTCTACAAACCTGAAGAAAAACAAAGCTGAACATCTCCTCCCAATGTTACCAATTGGTCCTATTGTACAGTGGTTTTGTCAGCAAGATATTTAAGACCTTAATCCCTTTCAGCTATTAGAGGGAAGTCTAAGACAGTGTGAGACTGGAAACATGAGTGATTTTCACTTGGATTTTCATCTTTTCTCTAGTGCTGTAACCTGACAATGGTGTTTCACAATGTGCTATTCCATTCACTGCAGCCTGCTTAAAATGAGGAAGGTGGAGGAGTAAGAAGAAAAGACTCCTTTAAATCTGTAGAGAAGCATTGGTGGCTGTAAGAGCTATTTAAAGAAGAAGTAAAGCCACTTTAGCTTGTTGATCTATTTCTGCACTGTAATTTATGCTGCCATTCACGCAGTGTCAGAAAGCTATTGTAAAACGTTGTATAAACCCACCCTGTAGGCTTGAGGGGCTCTAGTCCATGGGTCTGCCAACACTAGCATACTGGTGATAGGATAATAGCAGGTTTCATTCCTAAAAGTTCTTTATTTTTGGGGGGCAGGTGGGGGGGGTGTTAATGTACAAGAGTAAGAATTTTAATGAGTCCCAATAGACCACCCACTTAGCTATTAGCAATAGGCAAGCTACAGCGTATGCATCCTGGTAGAGGTGAGTTTTGAGGAGAGATGTGAAATATAAGCTAGCAGCTTTCACAAATGATTTGTGGAAGGCACTCCATGAAATACCACAGCATTGAGATATCTCAGAAGAAAGCCCAGCCTGGGAAATTGCTTTGGAGTAGCAGCTGGGGGAAAGATAACATTTCTTTGAGCACTGCCACTCTCATGAGAAGGGAAACTAGACTAAAGATGTTTCAGGAGGATAATGTGTACTGTGAGCAACAGGGGAATAGACAGGACAATGACATAAAGGAAAGATGCTGAGGACAGGATCCGTCTCAACTAACATTAAACATTTAGTCATCTTGGCTCTTTGTGGTCAGTGGAGTACGATACTTTGAAGGCATGATTCATCTGACCTATTTTGGGCTCTAACCTACCTAGGATGAGGGTAATTACCCTTTAGACATGCCTGTTTCTTCCTACTGATTCCGAGGGGATCTTCAGACACATAGAAGTGGTACAGACCACTTCTATTTTAGACATGCCAAAGGAGGTGAGACAAATCCTCCTTTGCACGTGTACTGGAACTGTGAGAGAGGGTATGCATGGCGCATGGCCACACAGCATCATCCAAATCTGGGACAGCATCCAGTCACCATCCGTCCTTGTCTCTGAGAGAGACAAGGAACCAGAAAGACAGAGGATGGAAACCAAGAAAGGAAGAGGTGGGGAAGAGGACAGGAAGATTTGCTTCAGCCATGCTATGCTTCAGCTTCCACCGAAAGCAGCTGTAAGTAGTGTGGGAGACAGGCTGAGCAGAATAACACAAGGAAATAGAAACAAAAAAATGAGTTTTAAAAAATTTTGCTAAGATGTGAGCTTCTTCATGAGCAACTGATATTATTATAACTATCAACCAAAACAAGAATAATGACATTTTCTCATTACTGTTTTTTTCTGAAATTGCATTCCAAAATCTTTATGGACAATCTTAAATTTGCTGATATGTATATTTTACATTGAAAATCAGGGGGTTTTGCATAGGCAAAAAATAAAAAAGGAGGATTTTGTGATGACTGCAGCACAAATTTCCGTGAATGGTTCTTTAAGCTGCATTGCCAGAAATGTCATGAATCTGCTCAGAACTCCAAGGAAGGGAAGTGGTTTGAAATTCCTAACACTGCTTTTTCAGCCAGAATAGCCATTTTGGGTGTATTTCACATGAAGCACAGCTTCAGGGATTGATATGTCTTCATTCTGGGCCCTGTATTGTGCCAAGGAAATTCTCAGTGTTTAACAAATAATAATAGAAATAAGCTGTGTAAGCATATGTGAATCTTCGCTTTATAATTTTATGTGTAGAACAATGAACTCATAGACATATAGGAAATAGAGCAGATGGTAAAATGCATGTTGGACTAAACTCATGTTGGAGACTAAGTCTTATGGACAATAAAAGCACAAAATCTGGACAATCCCCTCCAGCCATGCACATGAAGTACCCCTTGCGAACAGACAGATCAAAACAGATTAAGAGGCCACCTTTGATTTGTTGTTTACTCCTATTACTGGAAGTTGTGGTACTGTGATCTGTCATTCCCTATGTGGGCATTCAATGGTGTTTGTGCTAGAAGAGCCCTCAGCTGGGTTACTGTGAGGTGGGTACCCAGCAACGTTATTCCAATTTTGAACAGTGAAATTGCACCCATTTCAGAGGTGTTTCATCTGCTGTGAAACTGGCTCAAGAAGGTGGCTCTGGGTAAGGTTTTGTAGCTGAATCCTGCTTTTTTTCTCCTCCAGATGTCTTTGTTGATGGAGATGGATGAATCCTAGTCCATACTCCTGTTTCAAAGCACGGGTTTCTCTCAGTGACTAGGGACAAGGGCATCCCTGCACAAAAGCAAGGTAAGAAGATCAGGCATAACCATAGAACCACAGAATCATAGAATAATTAGGGTTGGAAAGGACCTTAAGATCACCAAGTTCAACCCCCCCTGCCATGGGCAGGGACACCTCACACTAAACCATATCACCCAAGGCCTCGTCCAACCTGATCTTGAACACTGGCCAGGGATGGAGCATTCACAACCTCCCTGGCAACCTATTCCAGTGCCTTACCACCCTAACAGGAAAGAATTTCCTCCTTATATCCAATCTAGACTGCCTGAGTGCAAAACTGCTACCAGAGGAGGAAAACTGAGAAATGGAGTCATGCCAGACTGCAGGAAAGTTTTTCTCTGTATACTAGCAAAACAAAGACCAGCATAACCTTACAACAGCAATGCACACAAACAGAAACTCTTCACAACATATTCCTTGCCAGAAAGTTTGTAGGTAAACAAAAACTGCACATCCCAGGTCTGTTAAAAGACTAAGCTGAGCCGAAAGATTCCTTCATTTATATCAGTGCAAATATTATGAGCACAAATGTGGCCAGTTAGTAGCCCTTCATTGATGTGCTGTATTAGATTCATACCTGCTTCAGGAAAAAATTATCTTCTGCTGTCATGTCAGTTTTTATTCTCCTTTCTTTTTGCTACAGGATGCCTGATGGGCTATCCTGGAGTGTTAAATACAAGTCATTACTGTGCTTTATTAAATGTGCTTCTCTACATTGGGCAGATTATGTGCTTCAAAGACCAAAGGCACTCACTTCTATCCACTGGCAGCTTCCATTTTCATCAATGGTAGTGGCTTCAGAGCAGCTATCTGAGATTTAATGTCAGAATTTAGGGAGGAAAATGCTAGAGAAAATTCATTTTGCTTTACTTTCAAAGTCATATCCATTTTTTTTTTGCTTTTATTGTTGGTAATAGATTTTCTTCTGTAGTAATGATGGTATAAAGTAATTATAGTACAGGGAAGACCATTTGAAAATGGGAGAATTGGCAATGAAAATTTTGTATTGGGATGCTGAAATCTCAATGCTGAGATGCATTGAAGTAATGAGATCTAGGGCTTGGGTGGCTGTTTTTTGTTGGTTTTGAATTGTGGTTTGTTTAGGGCTTCTGTTTGTTTATTTGTTGTTTTTTTTTTAAGATCAGTTTATCTGTTTAGTAGGCTAATATGTTAGTTTAAAGCACAAACCCCTCGAATAAAGGGTCTAGATCCTGTCTTTTCCCTTCACCCAAGTGCATACCTTGGAAAAATGCCTTTGCACCCCTATTTTCTCAAAGGTAAACCAGAGACAACCATGTCTGCTTACGTGATAGTGTTGTTCAGGTCATACTATTTATAACCTGCGCCATATAAGAGCACATCTCACTCCCTATTTAAATTACACCAGTATCAGAAATTGCAGCTTGCTCTGAAGTAAGCTACACAGAGGTTTTCACTGGTGGAAGCCAGTAGGAAGTAGGGACAGAGGGAGGAGGTGGGAGGTACTGATTGAGCAGAAACTGTCTTTGTCATCTCTGGAACTTGCCTTACTGATAACTGGAGGGGGATTTTCCTAATAGAAAACCTGTGAGCTATATGAGGAGGATAATCCACTTGACCCTTGCCCTCTGCTAAGCCTTCAAGCCATCATGACATTTCATTTCTCACCAGCTGCAAGGCCACTTATTGGAATTCATTTTGATTGCAATGCAAAGCCAACATTGCTCAGCCCAGGAGGAAGACCAGAAGGGGGATGTCAGAGCAGGGCACGTGAGCAGGGACATAGTGATCATATTTGGAGAGGGTGAGAGCTGGTGGCAGCGAGGATGATAAACAGGGTGTGTTTATGCAAGTGACCTTATTTATATCAGCATGCCAAGGAAGGACCAAATGTACTGCACTGAAGGAAGTGAGTCCACACGCATATGGGAGCGGGTCCAGCACTACGTGGCTGGTGCAAGCCCAGGCGCTGCTTTGCAGGGTGGCAGCTTGGGGTTTCAAGGGCAGCTGCCATCCTCAGTGCTGGGGTTTTGGAGCTCTGTCCACTGCAGGCTGTGCTGCAATGTGCTGCGTGGCTATCAAGCACTGGTGGGAAGGGAGTTCTGCTCTGGCACTCACCACCCCTCCGACAGGACCCACAGCCTCCACGGTGCTGAACAGACCCCTGAGGGCGATGCATTCAAAATCCTAATCTGTTAGTTCAACATTTGGCTGCTGAAAGGCTCATGGACCAATCTGGCATTATTATTTTTTAATACTGTATTTGTTATTCTCTGAGTATTTTGGGTGGATAATTACCCAGTGTGTACTGTGTACTGCAGAATCCAGGAATATTTGCTTTGGCTTTTCTTCCTTGTTAGTTAGGGTGTGCGGTTGCTGGCCTAGATCTCATGGCATTGTTTCTGACTATGTAAATGAAATTTTTATACAAGCAAATAATGAATACAGACCAGAGAATAAGGCACATCCTGTGGCAATTTCACACAGGCAATTTTTCTTGCTAAAATCCATGAGGGGATCAGCAGTTGTGATTATTCACACATGTCCTTAATGGCTGTCCACATATCACTGATACAGGTTAACAGGCACCTAATAACCAGAGCTGACCGAGTTTGGTGGGTGCCTTGAATCACCTCTCTTTTTGTTTGTGTTTCCGTTCCCTCTCCTCCTTTCTGTTTGACTACAGAGGCACTCCTAAGGAGGAGAAAGAAAACCTTCATTTGAAACCGCAGGAAACCAAAGGCTGGGTGTAACCAGCTTCAAATCCAGACAAGCTTCAGCGTATAACTTCATGTGCTACTGTTTTCATCATTTAGCATATCACATGGATGGGTGGCACTGTAAAATGCACAGAGGATCACTGTCAGAGGTATGGTAATGTGTGTACACACATGTACACCTATCAGCGTATGCTTACTTTACACTGCAGCCGGTTCAGCTGTGGTACCAGCAGCAGTCCAGCTGTGGTGAAGAAAACTCAGCCTGAATGTTTCCTCAGCTCCCCAGATGGGCTTTAACCCCCTGTGCCAAGACACAGTTTGTCACAGCTCAAATGGCACTTGAGCTGCCTGTTTTAAAGAGTTTATCCACATTATGGGTAGGGCTTTGAGCAACCCGGTCTAGTGGAAGGTGTCCTTGCTCATGGCAGGGGGGTTGGAACTGGATGGCCTTTAAGATCCCTTCCCATCCAAACCATTCTATGATTCTCAAATCATTTGGCAGTCAGAAAAATTCTTAAACTCCTCCCCAAAGCTAAAAATTCAGCTTTTTCCAACTATTTGAATAAGATTTTGTGAGTGCGTTAACACATTCATAACTTCAAGAGATCAAACCCTCAGCATTAAGTGTCACGAATGTTATATCCAAGCTCCATGTGTGATCATGATACTCACACAGCAGCTGTTACTAAAGAGTTAGCAATCCATTATGTCTCATCCCATAAACAGATTGCTGACAAATCTTCCTGATGGTCTTTTAAAAGTAAAAACGATCAAATACAAGAAAAAGTATTTTGAATGCCTCTGAAAATAATCTTGGTAAAACACTGAGAAACACAAATTCCACTGATGTG
Source organism: Pezoporus occidentalis (assembly GCF_034315485.1). Classification (NCBI taxonomy): domain Eukaryota; kingdom Metazoa; phylum Chordata; class Aves; order Psittaciformes; family Psittacidae; genus Pezoporus; species Pezoporus occidentalis. Next base: position 2,309,040 of record NW_026913016.1, read on the forward strand.
AGATTTTACTATTTGCAGGTGCTTTCACTGCCTGTGCAGGTCCAGACCTAAACTTGGGGATACGATGGGGATATGGTGTAAGAGGACATGGGTGGAGGTGAAGAGGTGGGGATGGATGCACTTTGCAAGTCACCAAGCTCACTTCCTCTGAGAAAGTGGAAAACCTTTTCTGACAAAGAGGTTTCCATGGGGTTTGAAGGCAAGGTGCAGCTCTGCTGGCCAGCCATGTGTTAAGGGACCTCTGGTAGGAGAATATCTCCTGCTGTGATCCCACCTAATCTTGGGAAGCAATGCAAGCCAGCTGTGGTGTTGCCTCTGCAAGGTGCCTTGCCAGCCAATATGCTCCCTTTCCAACACTGTACCCCATATCTGAGATTAGGGAGGACCGATGTTGATGTGAGCCCCCAGATGTCACAAGCTGCCAGTTGCTCAGAAGCCCCTGCTCTGAATGGTGGTTAAAAATACGGCCCCATCTTCCATGCAATGCCTAATCTTGATTAAAACACTTCCAGGGCTGGGCAGCCTGGGCTGCATCCTTTGGTCAATGCTGTCAGTGGCTCTTGCATTCCCTAATCCCTGTTAATATCACTGCTTGTCAAAGCAGATTTGTGTCTTTCCTGGAAGACGGCTGCCTATTTAGTACCAGCTGGGGGAGAAAGAGATGCCTTATCAGCCGGTGCCGGGAACAGCGAGTGGCAGACAAGAAAGGCATCCTGTTTTCTGGGGAGAAGGTGCGGGAGGTGGGTGAGCGTCTGGCTTCTACTATTAACTCTGGCTGTAAGCACGGCTCCTGCCCTGTCAGGATGAGACATAATCCTCTATTCTAACCACACACAACCCATGAACCTCTCGTGGCAGTGTTTGTGGCAGAGGCACGAGCTTTTGTATCCTGGCCAAACTGGAGGACAGATTATGCTCTGTTGACCTATATTCCCCTAAGTCATTTTCAGTTAGTGCAGTAGTTACCCCTTCTGTTTGCACTGTTAAATTTCTCCCTGCCACAATGCTGAGCTGAGACTGAAGTGTCCATGCTATCTAGGGGAATTTTGCTGGCTCCTCTGAGGAGACAGGGAAACACCTCCCTAAAACAAGCCCCACGTATTCTCATATGCACTTGGAATGCCTGTCCAATTTCTACAGGGAAGCATGAGACCTGCTCTGGGTGATGGAGGGAAGAATCTGGTCCCCAGCCTTGCTGTCTTTTGGTTGATTCCCTGGGGGCAGGAAACCAAAGCCAGCCTCTGGGGGGGTTCACCTGGGGCCATCTGACCAGATGGCACAGACAGCTGTCTGTGACCTGCCAGGACTGCAGAAATTCAAGCTGGCTTCTGGCCAAAGAAGGGAAGGACTGGCAGAGGCAGTAGGAGGAAGACCTACAAAGGAGAACAAGGGACGGTGTTGTGACTGGGGACTGCAGCTTCTGTGAAAGGTTGGCCACCCTTCCCCACCCCTCAGCAGCTGGGAGAAGAGAGGGAGACGTGATGTTTTGGAAAGGAATAGAGAACGTGCCTTCCTTCATGAGCAAGTTGGGAAAGGAGAAGGTGCCTTCATGGGGCAGGAATGAGGACTCACCCTGGCCTCCACTAGCCACTTGCCAAGTGATTTGGGATTACTGACCCCCAGCTCAGTGCAGGGCTTGGGGTGCCTATCATGGCACATCAGGTGAGCCACAGCAGTGCTGATCCTCTGTTTGAAACAGCCCCAGAGGTCCTGGTGGGCAATATGGGTAGCAATGCTGCACTAGGCAGAAGACCACCAGCAGGTTGAGGGAGGTGATGTTCCCCTTCTCAGCACTGGTGAGGCACATCTGGAGTGCTGGGTCCAGTGCTAGCCTGCCCAGTGCAGGACAGACATGGACACACTGGAGTGAGTCCAGCAAAGGGCCATGAAGATGACAGGGGACTGAAGCATCTTTGGTATGAGGAGAGGCTGTGACTGTTCCTGGGAGGTTCAGTGTGGTCTTGCCAATGTATATAAATACCTGATGGTATTGATATACAAACTTTCCCTCCTGCCAGTCTGGCTTTCCTGTGATTTGTAATACCCTTGCATCTGATGGTTGGGGTTTTTTTTCTGTCTTCTTTTTTTTGGGTGGTTTTACATTACTTATTTTTTTCACATTTATCATACAATTGCAGATGCAAAACACTCATGTATGGGCCTGTCACCATAGAGTGAAGGTGCACAAAGTCCCAGGCTTCCTTTCCTAACTCTCGTTACTGTTTCATTCCTCTTCTGATGTGAAATGCAGGAAGCTGATGTCAGTTATTCCTTCAGCAAGTAGGGACGTTGTATTTTTAAGTAAGAGAAATATATTGAGGCTAGTACCCATTGCTAATATCAGGGAATTGATCTATAGTACCAATTTATGCTCATTTTTAAAACAGTCCCATACAACGGCACAGCTATTATTCTAGCAAAGCTTTCCACATTATCTTCTTACTATGGGCTTATAAACTTCCTTGACACATGAAAGCACCTCTCTGTCTAGTCCTTGTCATTATGTTAAGATGAGACAGTTCTTAAAACTATCTTCTGCTGTGAAATTCTTCTGGGTATAAAAATCAAAAAGTTGTTTTGATTGTAGTTGAATTAATGCAATTGAAAACACAAACTATTTCTTACCTGTGTTTTCTTCATCCTTTCTTTTCCTGCTTTTGTTGAAGGCTTAAAGGAATAAATTCCCTCAAAGGTTCCCTCAAAGCCCTCTTCCCAGGGTTCTATTTTCTCCTTTTCCCATATTTTCCTTCGATTTTGAAAAGGTTGGAGAGAAATTTTCCTCTATCTCCTCCTTAAGCATTAGTCCTTTCTCCTTTTTGTGTGGAAGTTACTTAGATAACCTGGGGAAGAAGCAAACTTTAGTTTTGAAAGAAGAATTTGAGAAGAAAATTTGAAGTTTTGATTACATGAAATTAAAATCTATTTTTAGTTCAAAATTTCTCAGTTACTCAAAATTAAAGCTTTTCCAATAAACATTTGGTAAACACCTCATTTTGTGGACAGGGACAACTTTCAACTGAATGTCTTTGACAGTTCTAATTATATTTATTCTCTTTCTTCCTTTCTGGTAAATCAGTATTGTCAGTCAGATGTAGTTATAAATGTTTCTGTCTTTTTCCTTCTCACCAGAATCAGCACACTCCTGCAGGAAACCAAGAGAACCTCTGTTCATGAAATAACAACATTTTGATTCATCCATATGAAAATAATAAATGCATTTTGATCCATTTACTGTGAGGATGGTGAGGCACTGGCACAGGCTGCCCAGAGAAGTGGTAAATGCTCCATCCCTGGCAGTGTTGAAGGCCAGGTTGGACAGAGCCTCGGGTGACGTGGCCTAGGGTGAGGCACCCCTGACCATGGTAGTGGGGTTAGAACTAAATGATCTTAAGGTCCTTTCCAACCCAAACAATTCTATGAGTCTATGATTCTATGTACAACTTCACTATTAGAGGATTGGTGCACAAGGCAGATCAGGGCTAAAGAAGATGCTGAGTTTCAGGAAGTCTGGGAGTAAAGCTAATCCATCTGCAAAGATCCCAGGTCAAGGCACCATTTCCAGAGCTGAGGCTGAGGCCTGGAGGCAACAGGGGACTGACTTTGGGTGAAGCAATCCCTTACCTGAGCCCTGCTGCAGGGAGTGGCAGAAGACGCCATGACCAGCAGTGGTGATGCAGTGTTGGCTGGCTCGGAGAGTCATGTCTCACCTTCCAGGGGTGGCTTAGAGCTCCCTCCCTCCTGCCCCCAAATCTCATCCACTTTCCTACAGCCATTAGGGCTTCTTTTTTCAGATCTCCCTCCCTGCCTACCTCCTTCTCCTACCTGAATCTATGTCCTTTACACAGCATGGCTCGCAGCTCTCTTATCTACATACCTGCATACTTCCCAGGATTCCATGTGCTGTAGAAATGTCAAGAGCAAATCATGCCCTGTGACTTCTCATCCTTTGCAGCATCACCTGTGCGTTCAAACTCCAGCTGGCTCACTTGTCCCTAGCTCAGTCTGAAGAAGAAGGTTAGGCATGGCTTGTGCAGGATTTTACCCCTGGGAGGAGTTTATGGCACTGAGAACTGCCTATGGAGCTAGCACAAGGACCTCTACATGACAGCTGCCGCTTCAGCTAGACTATGGCTGTAATTTGCCTGTCTACTCTCTGCAAGACCTGCAAAGAGCCAACCTGACCAGGACCACTGGAGCAAGAAAACAGGGTTTGATGACAATTCATGCAGTCTACCCATTGGATTTAACTATTAACCTCCCCTGAACAAAGCACTGGGAGATCCAGACCTTCACCCAAACAGTCGCATGTCCATGTCCAAGGATCCTCAGATCTGTGCCAACACCAGCACCTTGCATGGGATGAACATGTTTTGCTGATGAGTCAGAGCAAAGATAAGAAGCTGGATCCCTGCCAGGATGATGGTTCACGCACTTGCTTGATAAGGTACCATTTGCTGGTCCTGGATACCTTTCCTGGAAAGCGATGATTAACTGCTGGGTGAAGGACATGTTGTCTTGACTTCTCCCATTTCTATTTTCCTTTTAAGCAGAAAACTGTAGAGGCTGGTGTCAGCCCTGCTGCAATGGTACTGTGAATCTGGGTGGGTGTTCCTGGCTTTGCTGCTGCCTCACAGGTGCATATTGTTATCTGTCATGGAGCCAGGCTGGACCATGGTGGAGCTCATGGACAGCACTGAGACAAGCAAAACTTTCTCAGGCCTCAGTCACCATGCCATGAGCATGGCACATCACTTCTGGGCCTTCATCCATGCCACACAACTGGAGGATGTGGGCTGCTCATTTCTAAAGCACTTTGGTTCCAGGTACTGGTATTTGCACAAGAGAAACGCAGTTCGGAGAGGCCTTTCCTTAAGACTGGCATCCTGAACAGAACATAGGTGTAGGACCAGGCTTGCTCGCAGAGACCAAGGGGCCATTCACACGCATTTGGATGTCTACATTTGTCTGAGCTTCTGTTGCGGCTAATGAGCACCTGGGGCTTCATCCAGCTGCACAAATATCATACCATCCACGATGGTCCTGAGTTTTTGAAGTGGCTGGTGATATGACCAGATCCAAGGGGCACCTGTGCCTGTGGCTGAATGAAGCCCTGGTCAGTTCTGGTGGACCTTTGCCAGGGTCATTGTAAGGGGGTGTCTGTCTCTGCATGCTCTGCTTTCCCAGGTTTGGGAAATGGGAGACACATCTACCACATAACTTTGGGATCCAGGCCCTTTGACACAGACACTCATTCCTCACCACTCTGCCCTGTCACCCAAAGGCACCCTGAACCCTGTGCAGGTGTGTCTGTGGCTGTGGGTGCAGCACTCATTAGCTCCAGCAGACATTACTCACCCGGGCACTGCACCAGCACGCTAATGAGGTGATATGGCTGTTGTGGACGTGGCTTGTGCCTGGCCAGCTCGGGATAGCAGCACAAGGAGTGTCTGTTAGTGGATCCATGTGCTGACAGGTTCCTTGTGCAGAATCCCAGGAGAAACTGTGGTCCCGGGCATCTTGTGAGGAGGGGAAGCTGCTGGATGAGCCCACAGTCCGGTGCAGGTGGGATGTGTGTGGCTCGGGCATGTTGACCTGAAAAGTTATGAACATCTATTGCTGATCAAGCAGATGTCTGTCTCTGCTGTGGCCTGAGCCCAGATCACAGTTCTCAGCCTGGTCAACTCCTGTCACCCCGTTATTAGGGAGGTCATCTCTGCCTGAGTCAGTGGCACATCCTGTAACAAGTTCCCAGCACCTGTGTTATCATGATGCCTGTGACATGGAGCTCTTTTTCTGTCTCCTGCCATTAGCCTCATTTGCTGCAGGTTTGGGGAGAGACGGACTGCAACCCAATGTCAAGCACTGGTCAGAGGGAGGCAGAAGTTTGCACCAGGGTTCTGTTGGGTCACTTAGGGTGACTGAGCTGTATTACATGTGCCAGTTCACTTAGCGAGTTCTTGAGAATCACTTCTGTCACTATACCTTTCCTGGCTGGTGCCCATGCAGAAGTGGAGAGGCAGCTAATGTAATTAGCAAGGCTTAATGAGAGACAGCACTGTTGGCCTGCACAGTTAGAGGGGCCATTGGGTCCTGTTCGGGTCAGGGCAGAACCCACTCTGTTATCAGCCAGCTGCCTTTAAAACTGGGTGAGATTCTATCTTTTGGTTTCAGGTTAAATGAAAAAAGCTGTAATTCAGCTTTGCATGGAGAGCTTTTCATTAAGCTCCAAGAAAAGCTAACCTACCTGGGATCTCCCCCGTGCAAGCTCTGAATGGTGCCATGGGCAATATTAGGACATAAGGACTACACTGTGAAGGTTTCTAAATTATCATTGTTGTTGATTCATATACATTGAATATTTTTATGCTCAGAAGCCTCTTGAGCTCTGTGGCAACAAATGTAAATGTAGTAATAAAACTGTATAAAACGTGTATCATCCTCCTTCCTTCTTCATGATGAAGAACTATCCATCATATTTGAGAAGTCTTTGCAGCCTGGTGAAGTTCCCACTGACTGGAAAAAGTAAACATTAGCCCCATATTTAAAAAGAACAAAAAGGAAAAATGGAGGAACAAGAGGCCAGTCAGTCTCACCTCTATGCCCAGCAAGATCGTGGAGCAGATCCTTCTGGAAGCTATGCTAAGGCACATGGAAAATAAGGAGGTGATTGATGACAACCAACATGGCTTCACTAAGGGCAAATTGTGCCTGAAAAATTTGGTGGCCTTCTATGGTGCATATATAGTGTTGGTGTTCAAGGGAAGAATCATAGAATGGTTTTGGTCAGAAGGGACCTTAAAGCTCACCTAGTTCCAACCCCCTGCCATGGGCAGGGACAGTCTCAGCAAGTTTGCCGATGACACCAAGCTGTGTGGTTCGGTTGACACCCTGGAGGGAAGGAATGCCATCCAGAGGGACCTTGACACGCTTGTGAGGTGGGCTGATGCCAACCTCATGAAGTTTAACCATGCCAAGTGCAAGGTCCTACACCTGGGTTGGAGCAATCCCAGGCACAGCTACAGGTTGGGCAGAGAAGAGATTCAGAGCAGCCCTGTGGAGAAGGACTTGGGGGTGCTGGTCGATGAGGAGCTCAACATGAGCCGGCAGTGTGTTCTTGCAGCCCAGAAAGCCAACCGTATGGTGCACTGCATAAAAAGAAGTATATCTGTAATGTAGCTGTCGTTTCTCAAATCTCTGACAATAGTTTTTGTAACAAGCAATAAACTAGTATTTTTTTGTTAATCACTAACCCTTACTTGCAATGAAAAACAAATCAACTCCATTTACACTGACTGTTTACATCAGAAGGTGATAAAGTACATGATGAAGAAGCAGGATATATTTTTTTTTAATTTATATTCAAGGTGATTTTAAATTAGCTGTTTCAAACCACATTGCTTAAAACTCATTTGTGAGAGCCAATGGCACCTCCAAGCAATCATGCCTCTCGCCCTGGTGCCTAAATCCATAATGTTGCTTCATGAGACAAAGTCTTCAGCATCCATGCTGACCCGAGGTGCTCCTTATGCATAATATCTGCATTTGCCCTGTTCCTGTGCATGGCACTGCAGTCCTCTGGCTCCTTGGTGCACTTTGTTTGCCAGGGTGAACTGAACTAAGGAATTGATCTGGCTTAAACAAACATCTGCCAAAACCCTCCCCCCTCCTCTTTTTTTAAAGCCGGATCAATTTCCCAGTCTGGTTTTGGTGCTAATAAAGCTGATGGGGAACAAAAAAAGCTGGAGGAAGAGGGGTGAAAAGGTGAGTCAGTAAGGAAAATCTCATCCTGCTGCTGTGGACTCTGTCTTATGAGACTGCACAGCCTGAGCCACGTAGCATCAGGCACCACACTGGGAAAGGTCACCCCAAACCTTTCAGCTTAGTTGAGTTCTGCTTCAGCGCAAGTGAGCTCCTGGAGGCATGTCAGGCAGTAGCAGGGAAGATGCAGTGGGTGCCAGGGAAAGAATGAAGGACTGTTGGAAGAAGAACTGCTTTAGATGAGAATAAATTGGGAGCAGCCTAAACAGCTGCCTTTTTAGTACATGCACCTGTATGCTGAAGAACGTGCATGTGATTCAGGGAAGGGTGATCGATGCAGACTGTTGTACTGCCAGGCACAGCATTACAGGCATGTCACTTGATGGAGTAAAGACTTACTTTTTTTGCTTCAACAAACTGTAATTTTATATATATGCATATGTATTAATATGGGGCAAGCCAGACGTGGCCATAACCACCCTTTTCACATGCTCTTTGTGAAGAAATCTACCTTGAACTGCACATGAAACCTTGCCTCTAGGAATCCTCTCTGTACAGGCAAGCAGCTCACAGCCCATGACTCAAAACCATCAGCAGATGCATTGTTATTCCCCCAGATGCTTTTCTGCCTCCCACGGGTATAAAAAAGCTACTCACTTGTTGTCTCTCCCTTTCCACCTCACCCGTTTTTTAATAGGTCAACATAGAAGCATGTTTACTTCCTTGTCATTTTTGGACTTAAATATATTGTTTCGGGCTTAAAATTTTCTAATCAGCCAGTGGGACAGAGCGGAAGAGCTTTGCAAAGTACAATGCACAGCTAAACTGAATGATGACCCTTTAGCTTAGGCACGTGAATTCGGAGACCCAGCACTGCCATTTGCAAGTTTGTTTTTTTCTTTCCTCCATATGTTCAGGCTTTAGGCACATTCAGTAAATAAGACTTCTTGTACAAGCTCAGATGTTCCTCTATGCGCAAGTATAATTGAGATACTCGTTATTGGGATAAACTCCTAGAAAGAGAGTGGGGAGGGAGAGGAGATCATTCCTCCTTAGCAAAGGGAGCATCGTTCAAGTCAGGCAGAGAAACTGAATGCTCCTAATTAATAGGAGGAATTTATCCTACTTATAGAAACTACCAAAATACAGCTCAGGGCTTTATCTCATCCTTGGTGATTTGGACTCTTCTGAATTTTGTCTGAGCCTGCTTTAGTCATCCATGGCCCTTTGGTGATTTTCAGCTCTTTGAAAATGCTCACTTTAAATAACTTTACCTGCTTTGTCCAAGGCATCCCTCCCTGCATGGCACACAGCCAGCTCCTGAGCTGCTTCAGAGGTGGGCTTGAGAGAATCCCCAGGTCTGCCCTCTGTGTGTGGCTGAGGGTCTGTACATGTTACCATGCTACACAAAGAAACAGGTTGTGGACATATATTTTTTATGTAGGGGCATCTGGAGAATATGACACGCAAGGGACCGATCACTTTGTGAGTTTCTTATATTACCTTGGCTGCTATATTATGCAAGAGAGGCAGAGTGTCCTCACATTATTATTGTAATTAAACAGTATTGTGCTTTTAATTTGCACAGTTCCTTCCTCAGCATTGTTTGATACAAATAGATGATAAGAGACTGGGTATTGTGAGTTATTAAATGACGTATTATTTACTCACCATATGCCTCAGAGCCAGAGCAATAAGCAAGGCTGCTTTGTCCAAGGTATCCCTCCCTGCACACACGACTAAACGGTTCATATTTGATCTCTCTTTGCCTCATGAGGTCTCACTTCAGTTTGGACTTACTGCTTACTGTCCTCTTTGCCCCTATCCCCAGCTCCCTCTGTGTTTGAAGGATTCTGGAAAAAAGAAGAAGTTTGTTCTGCCTTCTGCATTACCTCTTGCATTTGTATGGAGTGGATGCTCTGGTCTGTTTTTAATTTCCAGGATTCTATAGTGCTTTTGAGTCCAAGGTGCTAAATGTAGATCTAACCCATAATAGCCAGCCTTTTTCTCATTTCTGCCTTACGATGTTATTTTTCTGCTTTTATCATTTAAGCCTAATGGATTTACATTATTAGGATCTCTCCAGTATGTACAACGTGGTTATGAACAAGACGAGGAACTCAAAAGTTTCCCGGAACATTTGTCTGGATAAAAACATCAACATAGAGATTTTTTGCTGGCTCTGCAGGAAGAGGGCTGGTGCACTGCAGGGCAGCACCTTCCCTCTCCCCTTCCTTCTGCAAACCTGTGTATGCCCTCTGGGCAGGGTGAACACATCCAGCACACAGCCTAGAAAAATGACACTCTGGACAAAAATCAGCAGACAGCATGAAAAGCTCTGGCTCAGGCATCTCCTGTTGGCAGACTTCTACCAAAATTATTTCTGGATAAGCCAGTACATCTGTAGTCAGAGCAAACTATTCCTCTTTCTTCCTATTCCTAACACAGTCATGCCCAAAAAATAGAAGTCAGGAAAATGTTTGGGGAAACTATTAAGGAGCATGAAAGGAAAAGAGTATCCAGACAAATATGGAGCTGTTTGAGACAAATATGAAATCATGTGCAATAAACAGCTTGGATTTATAAGGGCTAAAGCAAGCCAAGCACAAGTGATGTGTTTTTGGGACAGAACAGCCCAAGCCAGCCAAGGATAGGAATGTGGTGGATATAAAGGAACAGGCCCACAGAAAACACAAGGACTACTTGACACAATTTTAGAGCGATACCCATGCTTTACCAAGCCTAATTGATACCAGTGACCCAAGCCAGTAGCTGCTGAGGAGTGGGATATTCAGGTGCCTTGGTCATGTCACTTCATCTCTGTCTAAGTATCTTTGTCCCTGGCTATACAAGAGGGATATGAGGGAGGTCCTCTGTGTGATCAGGGCTTGAGATTGTTGATTCCTTGTTGAGCTTCATTGGGGTTAGGGTGTCTCTGTGCAAGAGTCCAAGCAGCACATCTGAAGACCCACTGCAAGGCACGGACATTGACAACTGACCTCCATAGAAGAAATAGAGGCTGGGCACTACATGAATAACTGCCCTGGGCACAATGAAGTGAACTGCTCTTTACTTGAAGAAGCTCACCATATTTACCTTGAATATTGAAGTGCTATCCAAAAAGGGGCTGAGAAGCATGGTAGCGTGCCACAGAAGTCAATGTTTGAACATTTCTTGTTTCCAGGTGCCTCTCAAGGGTAGTATGTAATGGTTTTGTGAAAGGCGGGTCCTCAGTACTACCCCTGGTCAAGGTCCTTCCAGTGGTTCACTCTGCATTACTGACAGTTCACCTTAGGTCTGCTTTGGAAAGAACAAGCTAGTTTTCTCTGAAACTTCAGGTATAGCTATGAGGATTGTTCACTCCAGGCATTGCTTCCAGGAGGCATTAAGGATGATACACCAAGCCTGGCTGCCCTACAGACCCTTCCAGCACTAAGCTGGCACTCTGTGTATCTTGAAATACGACATTATGTCCATAAGCCATGCTCAACTGTGGCAGAGGGAGACTGCAAGGAAGCTATCTGGCTTACTCGCACTCTGCTGCTGGAAACATTGATGCTCGTGGTGCTGTCCAGAAGACCAGAGGAGAAATCCACTGCTACTGGAACTCACAGTGGCTCCATAGGTCTAGGTTGCTGCCAGAGGAACAGATGGCCCATGAACAGTTCAGGGCTAACTACTGTACCCATCCAGAGAGTGGACTGCACAAAACAGGACCAAGCTGGCCCCAGCTGCATCCTGGCAAAAGAAAAAATCTATGCAGAATGTGTATTTACCGTGAGTGTGCTGATGACCATGTACCTCAGTGGGTGGGGAAGCTCAGATATGAGAAGTCCAGTTAGGCTTAATTTTTCCTAGCAAGAAGTGCCAGAGCACACTGATGCACATGGCCAAAAGTGCTGCAATCTGGTAAAAAGGGGTTCTTCCACATTGCACCAGACTGTCCTGGAACCATTTAGTCCTGTCTTTCTGTGTCCTGCTTCTGCAGTTTTGTGCTGTTCCTACTATGGCAAAAATTAAGCGCACGTATTCAGAGACTGATCATTTGAAATGCATTCGGAGCAGTGCAAGGGCTGGCAGTTAACAAAAGAAAACAAAACAAACAGAAAAAGAAGGAAAAGAAAAAGGCAGAAGGTGGGGTGAGAACATGGGAAAGAAATTAAAACGATATGAGGTTCTATGGGTACCTGTATACAGCGGCTGGAGCCAGACTACGTCAGGTAGCCTCAAACGAGGTGGAAGCTGCGCGAGTATTTGTAAACTGAAAATGGTCAGGATACGAGCCTGAACAGTGTGCCATGTTTATTCATACCACAAATTATGGACACAGACCTTAATACTTTTTTGGCCTGGTCCAGCTTGCACTCTTCCAGGCAGTGTATAACAGGCTTAGCAGATGGTTAACACAGTCCCAACACTGGTCTGGGCTTGAAAGAGCTCAACCTGAGGAGCACTTGAATCTGTTTTGTATCATCCCAACCACTAAAACCTGACTGACAAAGCCTTAAATAAGATCATCTTTTAGCTCTTCTTGCCTTGCCCTCCTCCTGGCTAATAATGCCTCTTTTGAGGCCAGCTATGAATTATCTGCCAGAGGGAAATCCTTAAAATCTGTATGCTGAAGTAGCTGGCCTTATGTTCTCCATTAGGCAGGATTTATTCCTCCCATGTCCAACATTACACCAGCAGAAGTTGGATTAGATTTGTATTTCTCAGCTAAACAATGACTAAAGGAAGCATGATAGCCATCTACAAGTATTTGATGGGTGTAAACTCCAGTGAGGAAAAGGAATTGTTTAGTGTGGTTACAGGACTTTTATGGCCAAGAGCGATTAGAGTAAATTGAACAAAGCAAAGCATAAACTGAATACCCTTCGTAATACCTAGCAGGCTGCAAGGGCAGCTCCCGAGGGATGCAGCAGGAGCAGCGATGTCTGGGTCAGCTGGAACATCGTTGCAGGGAGCAGAGCAGTATTTACGTTACTGACTGTAGAAAGAGGCCCACAAACGGCGCGTCTGCTCTGGCCACCGCACCCACAGCCACGTTGCCTGGCACCTACGTGAGTGCATGCCCAGCCCAATAAGGAGGGAAAAAGGGTTTCAGGGTGGTTCAACCCCTGCCTGCACCTGACTCTTCCCCTTAGCCTGGTGGTGTAACACATTACCCTAAACAACACATTTTCCTGCTGCAGACAGTGGTTCTGATCTCTGGACGGTTAAGGGAGAAGTTATGCTTATACTTTCTGTAATGAGCCAAGAATAAGCTTTCCTTAGTACTTCAGAAGGCTGGGTCTTGAGCCTCAGTTATCTTAAGCTTGCTACTAACCTTGGGTTATCACATACCTACAGTGATGCCATCAGCATTCCCTTCAGGTTACACCTTTGTTGGCTGTCAGGTTGTGGTATGGGAGAGGGACTTTTTCAAGGGCATGTAGTGATAGGACAAGGACGAATGACTTTAAACTGACAGAGGAGAAATTTAGATTAGACATTAGGAAAAAATTCTTCCCTGTGAGGGTGTTGCGGCGCTGGCACAGCTTGCCCAGAAGAGCTGTGGCTGCCCCATCCCTGGCAGTGTTCAAGGCCAGGTTGGATGGGGCTTGGAGCAACCTGGTCTAGTGGAAGGTGTCCCTGCCCGTGGGAGGAGGGTTGGAACTGGATGGGCTTTAAGGTCCCTTCCAAACCAAACTATTCTGTGATTGTGTGATTCTGTGATGACTGACTCTCTACCAGAAGGGAAACAGGGAGTGCACGGTTCCTCTGAAAATATACCTGTGGCCCCTTATTCACTGAAGAGAAAAATGAACTCACTCTCTCACATGGGTGAAGCAGCATGTCCCATAATCCCAGCTACACCTATGTAAACCTACTTGCTCTTTTTGTCTGAAAACCAGAGTGTGCAATCCCATCTGACAGTTTCTGATGGAGAACATGAGCTGACTTGAGCACTGAGAACAGGTATCAGTGGCTCAAGCATTGCTGTGTCTTTCAAAATCCTGCGGTCTCTCAGGGAAAAAGAAATAAGGGGATACGTGATGTTTGATGAGTCAGGATGTGTTCCCCTGGCTTTCCTGTTTCTCTGCCTAATTACACAGACACAGTAGCAAAGATATTAGATAAGCCAGGTAAGGTTTGTTGTGGATGTCCTGGTCGTCTAGGAGACAAGAGCTTTATTTACCTGACATGACTTGTAGGCAAGGGTAGGACAAGACATACCCTGTTTTCAAAACAGCATATTGCTTCCAAATTGCAGGTTCTGTTCTGAAACACGGCTTATCTCCTCCTTTAATTGGTGCGGTTGTTGGTGTATCATTAAATCCCACTTAGCACAAGTGTGAGAAGCCTGCTGTTAAAGGCTGTCAGCAGAAAGGCAAAGAGGACTTAAGCATCCTCTCATGGTGCTTTCAAAGAAGGTCATGATCTGTTCATAAAAGGTCAGGAAGGGAGATTGGAATTCAAAAGCCTTAAAAAACAGACCACATCATCTCAAGTTTTCTTTTACTTTTCAGATGTTTTGTGTACCCCTTGCTGCTGTCTCTCTTCTATTTCTCCTCAGGAGCGATTTGTCTATTTTTGCATTTACTGAGACTCCTCTCTTTATATAGAGGCAGAGCTAATAGACATCTGTGTACGTGGGATAGCCTAGCAGTTTTATCACTGCCTCCCCTGCGTGTCCACCACGTAAATGCTAACACTACCTGGCTAGGTGTGAACATTATGCTTCAGAGCAGGCATGGCACTATTGCAGAGTCCCTGTAACATTTATACATTCTCCCTCCCAACCTGGCTGACTGCAAATGTCTCAGCTAATAACATACTTCCTGGTTTTTAATCATGGGCACAGAGTACCAATCTTGGTGTCTTCATTAAAAATGGCATGCTAGTAAAGATGCCATTTTAAAAAGGACAGTTTCCCATGCTAGCCCAGAATTTTCTTCATGTAAAGGCTAGCAGGTAGTCATGCTTTTGATGATGTTTAGAAAAAAATTCATTCTCCTTCCCAGGTACCTGCTGTCTTTTCAGATCCGAATATTCAGATTATCATAATCAGTGGGTGTTCCTAAAGCCCTTGATGAATCCATGTTAAGACTATGCTACAAGAAGCTACAACTTCAGTGTGGCCTAGGCTGGCCTGAAAACTAGGGGTGTTTAGCTCTGCATGAAAGCCCATTCTACTGGGATTTTCAGCCTTGGCTTTGCAAACTCAGGAGATTCAGAGCTCATGAACTGGATTTGAAGAACAGCTGAGTACCAACCTGAGCAACTCTAAGCACTGACCCCATCAGAGAAGGCTCAACTGTACTTCAAAAGCCATTGAAGCTTTCAAAAGTCTCTTTAACAATAGCACTCTATTTAAAAATTAAGTTATTGTGCCCTCCTTCCTGTGTTTTGTGGGGTACAACCCTAGTAATCCTAACACAAAACCTCTGGGAGAGTAGACAACTGTAGAGTCTTCAGTGTCAGTCTTTATATGTTATGGATAGTGTCCACAGTATTCACAGCAGCTTGACAGATCATGGTGTTTGTAAATCATGTTGTTTTTTTCAAAGGCACTCATTGCAGGTTGCTCCATGCATCAGCTTCTCCTCAGACTGACTCACAGGAGTGCCTTCTCTTTTTCTTGCTGTTGTGTCCTCATATAGAGGTCAGGATGCAGCCAAAGAGGTAGCTTTGCTGGACAGAAAGTCCCAACAGATGTTTTTAGCATTTAATTAGGCTTTCATTTCAAGAGTACATCACCTATAAGGTATCTGGGGGCATGTCTACCAGAATTGCCACCTGGCCATTTCCCAGCTATGGAGCACACCTTATGGCAGTCACCTGTAATGACCTTTCTGGGCAGATCTGAGCTTGTCCTGCCTGAGCAAGCATCAGAAGCACTGCAGAAGGAGTGTGGCTTGGGAATCCCCAGTTTCTGCAGCATGGCCTTGTTGGCCTGACGTCAGGGCAGCTCTCTGCCTGTGCTAATAAACTTAACCACAGGCCAGGATTTATGAGTTCAGGCCCTGTTGCAGAGTCACAGAAATCCTTTCTATCCAGATCCAAATTAGTGATGCTGGTTGTATCTCATCTGTGCCAACTCAGGTGTCTGCACAGAGCTCCTGTGAGATGGACATGGCGTATCTTGGAGTTTTTAATGCCTGAATCCACCTTTCAGTCCTTGAGGGAGGAAAGTACCTTGTTCCCATTTTAAAAGAGAGAAGGTCAGGTTCAAAAATGCCCCCCAAAGCGCATCCACAAAACCCTAGGCAGCATGACAACACCTAAGCCAAACCAACTCCCTTCCTTGCTTTAAACACTATTTATTTGGTTTACCTAATGATGCAACCTGCATGAGTTGTCCCAGGCACTCCTCTTTTCCCAGGACAGGGACTCCCCTGCTATGGCACAGCCACTCCCCAGCTTGATTGCTGTCTCTCAGCAGCTCTGTGAGCCTTGCCTTCTTACCCAGAGAGCAGTTAGCACATCAGGAAGGCATCAGCCCTGAATTCAGACTGTGGTGCTTAGGGATAGAGACATGTTCTTGGGATGGGGGTGAACCAGAAGCTGGTTTCCTCCCCATGGGGTGCAGAGCACAAAGGTGACAGGTAGAGTTACCTCTTCTTTCTGGCTGATTTCTTCACGCATCCTATCCTATCCTGGAGTACTGTGTCCAACTCAGGAGCGTAGGATCTGTTGGAGAGAGTCCAAAGGAGGGCCACAAAAATGATCACAAAAGAGCACCTCTCCTATGGAAACAGGTTGAGAGAGTTGGGCTTGTTCAGCCTGGAGAAGGCTCAGGGGAGAACTTATTGTGGCTTTTCAGTGCTTAAAATGGGCCTATAAGAAAGATGGGGAGAGACTTCTTATCAGGGACTGTTGTGATAGTATGAGGGGTAATGGTTTTAAACTAAAAGTGGGGAGATTCAGGCTGGATGTGAGGAAAAAATTCTTTACAATGAGGGTGGTGAAACACTGGCACATGTTGCTCAGAGGGATGGTGGATGCACCATCCCTGGAGACACTCAAGGCCAGGCTGGATGTGGTTCTGGGCAACCTGATCTAGTTGAAGATGTCCCTGCTCATTGCAGGGGGATTGAACCAGGTGATCTTTGAAGGACCCTTCCATCCCAAACTATTCTGTATTCTATTATTCGGCTTTGCCCTTCTCTGCATCAGGAATTGTAAGCAGTCATGCTGCACGGTGACTAACCCCATTACTGGTTTTCTTTACATGGCTGTTTTGGTGCCTCAGTACAAGAGAGACATCTGTAAAGTGGAGGAGATTCAGAGAACAACAATAATAAAAAGCAAAATACTGTTGGAAATATCTGTAAGGCAGCAATTTAGAGCCCAGCTATTAGCGTGCTGGGACAGACCTCAAGTGAAACAAAAATTAATTAACTTGTTAAATATCTCTGAAGCAGGCATGTAAAAAGTATTATTGTCTGTACATAGATAGCCTGTGTAAACAGCCTTTTCCACTTGGGGCTATGTCTTTTGTAATTATGTATTATTTGCAAGAAGAAATCAGAGCGTGAGGAGTGAATATGTTTCAAATATGTCCAAACCCTGACCAGGCAAAAGCTGTGATTTTAGCTCATTTCAGGGAGAGGAGAACAAGCCCATTCATTGTGTTTATTCTCTTTGAGCTCTTTGCAACAATTGTACTTTTCACTGGAAGTGACTCACCTGGCAAAGAAGATAAGAAACCCAGAAGAACAAAAATATAGTGCTGGAAACTATCCTCTGAATTTGAGGATTACAGTCCCTCTGAAACCATAATCATATTCAGACCCTTCGGGCTTCCCTAATTACTGAGAGGAAGAACTATCATTCTTCTCTAAATGTGGTGTCAGCATTTGTTAGGAGCAAATTATCTGCAAACCTTCTCATGACCTATAAACCTGCAATTTGATATGCCTCACCCAATTTTTATTCTGTAACAAGTGATTTTTTTCATAGATTGTTATAGTGGAGACTCTTTAATCTACCAGGCAACATGTAATAGATCCCATGGCTGGAGGCTGAAGCTAGCTATGTTTCAGCTAGCAAAAAGGTGCACATCTTAACAGTGACTAATTAAGCACTGAAATAACTCCTGAGGGGATATGATGAATTCTCTACTTCTTGAAGTCTCTGAACTTTGTCTTTCCAGGCCTCATGCTACACCTGAAATACAAACTGTGGTCTTGGTACAGCAATTACAGGGAGGGGCAGTGTTACGGTATTTCTCAGTGTCGATGAGAAGACGTTTTCCACATCAAAACTCCCATTTTTTCTTTTTTCTTTTTAATGCACATAATTAAATTAATTCCTTCTTCCAGTGTCAACCAGTCTACTTCAGCAGAAACCAAGAGGCCACCGCCAACTTATACCAGCAAATAAAGCCAAACTTTTGAAAACATGTATCAGCTATGTTTGCAGATGCCTACTGGGGTACAGAGTAGCACTTTCAGTCTCACTGCTGCCTGTTCCTCATTTTTTAGCAATGGCTTTCTTTCACTGTCAATCCTTCCATCTCAGGAACAATACATTGCTATTGAAATGTTTAATGAGTCACTTCTAAATATCCCACAGGAACAACAGGACATTTATCTCATGCTGCAGAGCTGTATTTTAAAAATAACTATCTTAAAAAAAAAAAAAGTAAAGCAACAACTCAAAAAAACCCAACTATTTTCTCCTTCCTACTTTACAGAAGACTTTCTCTCTGCCTTTCCTTTTTCGTTTCTCATGCACTCTTCACCCGCTGGGTTATGCTGAGGTGACTACGAGGACGCCCAGGCTGAGACTGTCTGTTTGCATTCTTCCGTCGATTTGGGTTGGCTCCTGTTCCCTTGTGTGGGCTTGGCAATGTGAAAAAGTGACCTTGTGGCAAACTTGGGTGTGACCTTATAAAACAGCAACAGCTCCCAGCATGAATGCTGGGTGTCCTACTCTTACTTCATGGAAAATGTGAGGCAGCTTATCCCATGTCCACCGACAAACTGTTTTACATTTATCTTAGGGTGGGAGTGTGAGTCTACAGAGTTATCCTAGCATGGCTAATGCACAGAGTTGCCACATCCTGGCTGTCCTGCTGGAAGCTCTTCTTGCTTTGCTGATGGTGTTATGCTGGAGCCAGATCGTTGCCATACACCTTGGTGCTTCTGTGGCTGCAGGACCAGAGCAGCACCATTCATTTCTGCTGCTGCTGTGGCTTTCTGACTTCCTTGCTCCATCTGCTCCTTCAGCTCTGAAGAGGCAAAAAGAGCTTGGAGCTGCTCTTCAAAATTTTATCATAACCTGATACTGATGCTACTCAAAACATGTAAGAAGTAGTTAAGAAGGTAACTGTTGGGCGCTGCAGCTCTTCGCACCATGAGCACAGCTATCAGAAGATGTGTATGGATTCAAACATCTCAGTTTTGGAATCAAAACAAAGCGCTGTTTTCCTAAGGATGACATTCAGTACAAGGGTGTTGAAACCTGAGTCAGAGGTTCTTGCAAGTGTCCTGACACACCAAGGAAAATTACAGAGCCTGCAGCACTGAATGTGAGCCAGAGACAGCTCTGCGTGACCCTGGGTGCTCCTCTGAACTGGGAGATACTTGCATTACTTGGGTCTGCCTGGACTCAAAACAGCACAAAGCATTGGCCTACATTGACAGTTAATTGTGGGCCCAAGCCTCCTTGCAAGGCTGGATTCACCCTCTGTTTGCACCACCAACAGCTAAGCCACTCCAGGCTGAGCCCTACAGCTCTGCAGTGGTGGCGTTGGCTTTTCAACACAATGGTCAGGTGAGGCTGGCCTTATGTCTTTGGCATAGAGAGACCTTCCAAGCTTGGAAAGCTAGGTTGGGGGTGAGGGAGGAAGACATATATATTTCTGACAAATCAGGATAGTTGAGGACCTACCATGTTAGGCCGTATTCAGGACTAATAACTGCGCTGTCTGGTTTTATTTGTTATCAGTAAGAAACTTTTCCTCTGCTATATGAGGTGTTAAGTGTAATACATATGTGTTTGCCTTACTAGTGATGAAATAGTTATGTTATTGGGGTTTTTCATTCAGGCTCTGGTGCTCCTGACAGCCTGTGGTTGTGACACAAACGCCAGAGCAGGCTGCCCCACGTCGATATTCCACACAAAGAGTTGCTTTGACTTGCTCCTTCCCAGTCCCCAATGCACGCACATGCGCTGCTTCACTCCTCATTGGAGCAGAGGAATGGAGATAGAGCAGCTGTGAAATACACCTGCCCTCCATCTGCAGCACTGCTCGATTACATGCCTTTAACTTGGCGATATAGAATAGTTATGCTGTAATATAAATACATTTCTCTCCCCAGCCCATGACTCTGGATCAATCAGCAGATTGAAACAGCAGGAGGGAAATGAAGTAGTAATGTAGGGTGAAAAATAAAGAGTTGAGAGTGTGATCAGCCAACTAAACACCACTAGCGCATGCTCAGTGGGCCTACAGCTGCAGTGGGCTGTGACCATATCTATTAATAGGCCATGCAGAGCACTTTGTAGTCCTAAGAACAATGCTCTTCAGATGTTCAAGCTCTTGTTCCTACTCTGTAACTTCAATAAGTCCATTGTGGTGCCCTGTTACAGTAGCTGACTCATCAGAAATGATGAAAAGTCTTACTCTAGTCTCCTCCGACTAGAAGACAGAAATCCTGCTCCTCATTTCTAGAATGAAGAGACTATAAGAAAGAAATAATGCTGAGACTGTAAACTCAGCCCTAATGTGGGCAGGAGGTCGCCCCTAGAGCATCTGTCTTGCTCCAGGCTTGATGACGGACACGAGGGGAAAGGATTGGGGTGGAAGGAAGACGGCTTGGTTTGTTGTTTCTGTGGAAAAGGACCTGCTGCATCCCAGGCCCAGGGGACCAGGCTCTTACATGCTTGTAGCTGGACTGAGTGTGCCCCAGGCCCTGTGGGCCGTCACCTTCACAGTCTACAAACTGTCTGTCATTTTAGGATCATATACCTCCTGCAAAGCAGCATGCACACCTACACAAGAAACCGTATCCCTAGACCCTGTCTATGGTGACAAGCAGGCACATCTAAAGTACAAGTTATTTCCTTTTAAAGACATTTCAACTTAAGGAAGATGATTTCTACCTCTCACTCAAGAGACACAGTATAGGGGAACTGGGCAGGTCAGATGTTTAGCAGGTTTAGAAAAGCTAACCTTGTACATCAGGGCACTAGGGACCTGTTACTCTGTGAAGATGTCCATAACACCCTTGGGCTGCTCCAGTCCCTTTCCCCTGCTGGTCTGTGGCTGGAGTCAAAAGTGAGTGCTGCAGCTCTGTGATTAATTCTCATCTTCCCCATGACTGAGGAAGGAACTTGGGGTCCCCAGGGGCAGTGGTTGTTTACTGCAGGACACAGCCCCGGAGGACTGGAGCCTGGTGAATGTCTGCAGTGCTGTCTGAAACTCAGGGGTGAAACCGTGCTTGGTGGGAAAGAGCAGCAGCTCTGCGGGAGAGAAATGCTCGAGGGAGAGGGTGTACCCAGGGAACAGCAGAGGAAGCATGTGTGAGGCAGCAGCTGCAGAAACAGGCAGCAGGGAGGTGGTAAGTGCTTGGGAACGAACACTGGAAACGAGAAAAGGCAAAACACGGTGATGGAAGGAGGGGTGAAATGAGGGCTGTCAGTGGAAACGGCCAGGGGACAGTCACTCCTGCATGGGGACAGGGGCACTCTGGTTAGCACTGTCAGGGTGCTTCAGCCACCACAGCCGCTGCAGGCTGGGAAAGCCTGAGTGCAGCCACTGGGGCTTGATGGGGCACGTCTCCAACTCAG
This sequence comes from Pezoporus occidentalis, assembly GCF_034315485.1. Lineage (NCBI taxonomy): Eukaryota > Metazoa > Chordata > Aves > Psittaciformes > Psittacidae > Pezoporus > Pezoporus occidentalis. Next base: position 2,330,580 of record NW_026913016.1, read on the forward strand.
AGTGGGACTGCCATCTCAGCCACTGTGGGCTTGTCTGTGTAAATGTAGTTATTTAATTGAATTACCTAAGCCAGGAGCTGAGTCACCCCAGAGGAGCATCGGTAAGCTTTTTACACCTTGCAAGGTCTCCTCTCAGGCCACCAGCAGTGGCAGGGCAGGCTGGTTGGGACACTGCACTGTAGGCTTGCCAGCCCTGCCTGAGGCTCCTTCCCCCAGTCAATGGAGCAGCCAGGGGAGCAGCCTACCTACAATGACGCAGCGCATAGAAGAGAAGAGCCACCTTCCCAAGGTGCATGTTCCCCTCCTCAGACTGTAGGAAGAGCCTGAAGCAAAGACAGCCTTTTGTTTAGGGATCTCAGCCAAAAAGGTCAAAGTCTGAGACAATGAATCTGGATATCCATGTAGATACATGGTACATACAGCAAAGTTAGCATTGTGTAGCAGAGTGAGAGTAGGCGAGTCATCTTGGAGATCACCAGAGCTGACTCTATGGTTTTCTGCACAATAAGCACCACTTCTTGCGTAATTTGAAATGCATATGACGTGGGAGCTGGTGTGTTGGCTCCGTATATTGCACATTTCAGTTGTCTGGAACAACTAGCTCTCAGTATTAGTTTTAAGATAAAGCTGGTGTGAGGTAGTGAATGACAAAATATTGCTGGAAAACGATCAAGCACTGAGAAGCACATGTTAAAAAATTCCTTCAGTGTATTGATTGTACATTACAGTTTAGAGATAAGCAGATTTTCCAGGAACCCAAATAAACCAGCATCCAGGGCCTTACTCATAAGGTGTATCTGAAAGTCAACAATACTGAATGTTTGTATGCTATTCACCAACTTCTTAGTTGGTGAAAAGCTTGGTAATTTCTGTTTCCAGGACTAGACATACTATTTTGGCACATTCTGTCGAGTTCTTCTGACAAATCGAACACAGGTATACTCTAGCCATTTTGGACTGCAAAAACATTTCTGAAGGCAGCCGCAAGGCTGCCTAATACCAAGTCAAAATGAGACTTCAAGGCAAGATTTTTTGTCCTCTCCTCTCCTTGCAGCTGACAATGCCAGTAAACAGCACATTCCCAGTATACTGGTGTCTTTGTGGTCTGTCCCCTGTGTTTCCTCACACAGATGAGTTCCCAAGGCAGAAGGGCAAAGCCTGCATCATGCAGCAGCCAAGGAACCTGTGTCTTTCCCAGCCAAAGCCCCACAACAGCCCTCTGTGCCCATGAACAGGCACCTCTGTCCCACTAAGTGACCCATGAAGGGTCTTTCAGACCCAATAACTGATGCAGACGGATGTGCATGGCCCAAAAATATGCTGCCTCCTGCCACATGACCTAATACAGTGGTGGATACCTCTGCTGCATTCCAGAAGCTAGCAGTGCAGGGGGATTAGAAGTACTTAAACCTACATGTGTGATCAATGACTTGTGTGACAGTAGGTGGGTGAGAAGAACATAATGAAGTAAGCAGCAAGCCTGGAAATACCATGGAAAAAATATGGGGATTGGAGTGTGGTAGAGGATTTCAGTTTGCCATGTTTCACCTGTGTATCACATTCTCTTCAATCCTTTCCTTCACTTATTAATTGCTGGGATAATGCAAGTGAGAAAGCATCCAGACCCATCCAGTCTGTTTTGCAGGACACATAGGCTCTGTGTTTTTTAAATGAAACCACTGTAGCAGTTTTAATGCAGAGAGCATCACAGGAAAATGTTTTATGTTGTGGATTCACTTTCCTATTGGGACCTGTATTAATAATACCTATGTCCAGTTGTTAATAATACCTATGTCCAATGAATGCTTTGTTTAAATCTATATTGAAAACTTGTTTTTACAATGGCATTCTTCTGTTTAATAGGATTTGACACGTTGGCTCTGGTGTAGCAGGCAAGTTGTTTATATAAAGCCTTGAAATGCATTTCTGAATGGTGCTATTTAAATACTGCATGCACAGAATTTTACTATTTTATTGTGCAACTATAGAAGGCTTCCTGTTCTATACCATAATACAACTTGTTATTTTTCCAGCACACACATTATACTGCATTCAACTTCTGCACAAGGTAGAAGAACTCAAATTAAATTTACAAGCACACCTGAGCAAAGCTAGTTGTGCTTGATCCGGCTCTGGCCGGATCATGTTTCCATGATTAAATAATGATGGCTATTATAACACATTGCAAGAAAATGCAGCTATAAATCCCTCTCAGTTTATTTCCAATGCTTCGTTGTACCATAGAAACTCTGCTGTGCTTTCTAGTAAGCAATAGGCTAGACATGGGACTGGGTCACCCTGAGCAGATGTGTTAGATACTAACTCTGAGAAGATAAGAGTAACAATGCTGCTCTCCCATGAGTTTCCCCCTGAAGGACCTTCCCATGCTACACAAACATTAATAAATCGATCTTCACTGAATCCCACAGCAGTTTATTAACTGAGGAAATTGGTTCGCAGAAAGATTTAGCAGTTTGCTCAAGGCCAGCAAGTAGATCCACAGCAAGGAGAAAGAGCTGGGGGATTGTGTTGGAGACCATCTTTTATTGCTGTTTAATGTTTAACCTTGACATTTAACGTGGTGTGCTGAAGGCGCGACAACGCTAGGTGTTCACATCGTCAGAAGTGAATGGACACTGGTTTTGGAGACTAAAAGACAGCATGCCTCCAGTGAAGCAAGTCCTTGCTGAGCATGTCGGTCACCTTGGGGACTCACTGGGGTAGTAGCTCCCGTGGGGGTGAGGGACCATCTCCTGCCTGCTTGTGGGGCTGCTTTGGGATGGGGATGAGAGGTTTGTGGCTCCACTGCTATCCTGACTGGAACCCGTCGCTGGGTCTCTCAGGGGTCTAGGCGGAGCTCTTGGGGTCTATGTGTACCCAACTTAAAGAGCAGAGTCATCTGCTCTCTTAGGTGCTTTTCCCACAGTCATCCAGGTCACACTGCAGCTTGCAGATAGCTTTCCTTTTGGTGAAAACAAGGGTGACAGGGCTATAGCGGTTGCTGCTACATACCCAGCCCTGAGCTGTCTACAAGACATGGCCAGGGCATATGTCTGGGGACACCAGAGCAGCTCAACCCTCTCTCAAGTTCAAGGTTTTTACAGGTAGCTCTGACAGTTTAGCATTTTAGTAAGATTTCTTATTTTCCAGTCATTTACAGTTTTGCCAGGATTTGACCATTGGAGTAAATTTTTCCAATCCAGGTGTTTGCCTCAGGCTGAATTAGCTCAGATGGGGGTTGGCGGGGAGAATTTCATTTAGAGCTGTTTCTCATGACCAGGACTCAGGCTGAGGGAAAAGGCTATCTAAAAAAATGTTGTGACTTACCCTTTGAAACTCTCCAGTGCTATGTGGATGAAAAGATAGTTGTGTAAGGGAAAGGAAAACAGAGCAGACAAGGAATTGGGGTCTATGGGGACAATTCAGGTTGATATCTATTGTGGGGAGAGAGGTGGAGGACCTGGATGTGGTGAACCAGCACAGGCAGTCTACCATGACTAAAACTGGGAGGATGAGTTCAAAATCCACAGGTTTTATGGAATGGGATGGAATTGCTGAGATTGGCAGAAGTTTACAGTGGGGGAAGTCCTAAGGGGTGAGGCAGAAGTGGGTTAGGACAAGGGTGACCATTTAAAGTTCTGCACGGAGGAGAAGACACTAGTCCACAGCCTGGACTGAGTCTGTTCCTACATTTCCCAGTCCATTGCTGTCAGTGTTGTTGTATGAAATCGCTGCTGACAGCATGTTTCCTCTCTCATGTACTGTTAGAGCAGGCTCTCACTCTACAGGTGTGGTCCTTTAGCTGCCTCGGCAAATCTTAACACCGTGATGTTTACCTTACTGATAAGTCATGTGGATGTCATGCAACCTTACTTAACTCCCTTTAATTTTGTTTTTAATTGCACTTGGGGTTTCTTCATGTATCCAAAATCCTTTAGTCTCATGCTGTGCACTAAAAGGACATGTCTCAGCTGGCAAGCACCTATTCAATACATTATTTTCCAGTATATTCCTGATTTATACTATGCTCTTTGAATCCTGGAATACATTTTCCTTATGGGACTTTCTGTGGTGCTCACATCTGTAGTACAAGAGTTCCCCAACTATTAGTAGCTTCATTTTAGCAAAACTTCTTTGTGATGAGATATCAAGGTATTGTCATTTGGCAAATGGGCAGCTAAGTCAGCACTGCAGCTGCCCAGTTTAAATCCACTGGGACTTGATTTTTCAGAGCTCTTACTATAGGATATGATGCTGTGAATTACCTAAGCATTGCTCTCCCTGTCTCAGCTGAGTCTGAGAGCTCAGCACTTCTGCAAACTAAACCACTGGGCTTGGAATTCAGGCACCTAGAAAGTAAAAAAGACACAACTAGAGCCCGTCTATGAAAAGCTCAGCTGAACAGTGTTTCCAAGCCCTCTGGAACAAAGGAGGGGATAGGATCCAAGGATGTAATTTTGTACTTTCTCTTCCCTGCAGTCCCATTCCTCATTTACTTCTAGCTTTTGTAATAACATGAAGTAGAGATGCTGCCATAGCCACAGAGGAGGTCTAATTTGCGTACTGAAGGAAGGAGCCGTGTGGAAAAACAGTGTCTGAGCAGATAGTACAAACCATGTATGTATAATGCATGTAGGCATGGGAGATGAATTAACGTAGCAAAAGTAATTTCAGATTAACATTTTCTAACATTAGTGTGCTTGTTCTGCCAAGATTATTCATTTTCCGTCAAAGCGGGTCTCTGATTTGTTTTGGAATAAAGTGTAGTTATTCTAATTCTGTGTAGGAGATAGCCAGTTTTATCTTTCTTACAGAGTATTTTTTCAAGTGGTAGGGTGCCCTTCTCTTGACATTCCTCATCAAGTTGTGTTCAGTGTTTGAAGATGATAAATGTGCATCAAGCTCAGCATTTCTACCACCACCTACCTGCTTTGGCTCTTGTTTCATTAAAATTTCAGCAATGTGCTGGTTCATGGCAGATAACCTCCTCTCCCTCTCCGGAGAGCCTGTGAGTGTGTGTGTAGGGGGTGAGTGAACGGGTGCATTTCTCATCTCTCCGGCACTTATTACATTCCTCTTTCTCTACCTCCTCTGCAGCAATAAATCAATGCTACTTGTTATTGTCTACTCCTTGGGCAGCGTTTCAGGGGCAGAAGCAGGCTTTTCTGGCTATAATATTGTAGGTTTTATCAAAAGCTAAAACAGAAGTAAAAAGCTAAAGTAAATCAAAGACTTATTCTTGCAGATTCTGAGAGGAAGGACTCTACTGTGGTCATAATAACTACATCATCCGTCAAGACAGGCATGCTTTGCCCATGCAGGCTTCAGTTACCAGTCCCAGCCCTATGCTGCCTGCACAGGCAGGAATGGGGAGTGTGTCAGTGGGGTGGTGTTTCTGCTTCCATTATGGGAAGGACAATTTAGGGTTTCTGGTGCTCCTGGCTTTCCTGCCTGGAGGCATCCTCAGGGCTGGGATGCTGGATGCGCCTTTCCTGTGCATGTGCTGAAATGAGTGTGCACTCTTTGCCCTTCTTCAGAGAGTTAATAGCAAATGAAGCCCTAAAGATATGTTGTGGAAGGAGTAAAATACAGCCTGATTATTGTTTACTCTGACAAGAGCAGAGAAACATACAGTGGTGCCTGTGGAGAAACTGTAGATGTGGTGCTTAGGAGCATGGCTTAGTGGTGGATTTGGCAGTGCTAAGTTAACAGTTGGACTTGATGATCTTAAAGGTCCTTTCCAACATAAATGATTCAGTGATTCTATGATTCTAAATAAAGAGGAACATCACAGCGGGTCTGTGGCTTGTAGCAACTCCCTGGAGTAACTGCCCAGAAGGCCTCTGCCTTCTTGTTTGTTGCCTGCTTTCTAATCACAACAGACTGTTTTCGTCCACACAGGCTTCCTGATTTTCTACAGGAAAAAAAGGCCTTCCCACATACCTGGCCCAACAAGAAGGGATTAGATGTTCTTGCTCTCCACTAAGGACACCTTAAAGAGATGGGGTGGAGAAATAGTGAGAGAACAAAGTGGTGCGGTGGAGGAGAGGGTGAGAATGCAAACAAGAGCCTTCTGGAATAGAGGTGTTTTGCTGATCCAAGCCCAGAAGCACAAAAAAAAAGTATAAATACCTGGCACATATGCTTAGGCATCCAGGACCAAATTAAACAGGCAGGTTTAAAGCTGGGGTTGCATCTGGGTTTTCTTCATCCTTAACTCCTTCCAGTGTTATCTAGGGTAGCTCATCTGGCAACCCTCATGCTGAAGTTACTGAAGGATGTTTGCAGGCAGGTTCTCAGAGTCTGAAGTGCAATAAAAGGCCCCCTGACATATTAGCATGTTTTTCTTGTGGCTTTGTAGACACATCTTATGTTTTCATTTTTCTGCAGTGGCAAAAGGGGGAGAGTTGAGGGGTCCCCCCAAGCAAGAAATGTACTTATCCACTCAGTTTGTCAGCAACAGCACTGCTAAAAGCATGCACACACATGCACCTCTTTCTCTATGTCTTCCCTAAACTTTGCCTAGTTTTTTTTTATTAAAATGGCTGCCTCGAGCTACTGATGAACATGAGCCTGTAACATGAGATGTGCAGTGTATAAAAAAACCCACTAACTTTTATACAAGCTCAGATTCCTTCTCCTGCTCTGATTTTCACTGTTTGTTATTGGAAGGCTTCCCCAGCTCCCTACCCTTGTTTTCAAGGGGACATACACAGGTCACACTGCATTTTTCTGGCCCTGCAGGGAAGATGATGCGCTTGCATCAGGCTGCATTTGGGTATAGCCCTCTCTGCCATGTTGCTGACTGTGAGGACAAGCACACAGCTCATGCAGTGGAGGCAAGCCTGACATGCAGAGACGATCCATCTCTTTGATGAGGCTTTTTGAGGCTCCAAAATATGTGTGATGGCAAGCAGATAAAAAAGTATTACATGCATAAAGGGGAAGGGATTTTTATCTGTTTGCTCGTTTGCTCTCCTTTCCTAAAAGTAGGAAAGCTTTTTAGGAAAGTTGACTTGTGTGCGTGGACTTGTGTTGTGATAAACATCAGATGGGTTTACATATACAGCACAGCCTTTGAGGGACAGGTCTGGTTCAAGAGCTCTCCTTGCTCCATGGCATGGTGGAGGGGGACAACCTGGTACAGAAATGGGGGGAGAGTAGCTTGGGAACAACTGGCATTAGCTTTGGGTTTTGAGGAAGCTGTGGCCACCGCTGAGAAGGTGAGGTCTTGTAGTGCAGCTCTGACCTCCTCTGGCTGCTGCATCTGGGGGTTTCCAGGTGTCCACATCCCCGAAACTCACCTGATTTGGGGAGCTGGTGGTTTCTCTTCCCCCCAGGCACTGCACTGTAACTCAGAACCACTGAGACAAGTGACTGTTTAAGACAAAGTGAATTGTCCATAGCCTTGCTGTCTTTCTGCATCTCATTTTTCCACAACTCTCTCACTTGCTGATTATAATTGCCCTTTAATTGCTTGTACAATTTCAATTACATAACAAGTAAGCTATACAGTAGCTGCCAAAAGTATCTGTTAAGTTCTCCTTTTTTTTCTTTATTATTTATAATTGAGTTTAAATATTTTCACAACTGTGATTGCCATAGTCCTGACAGAGAGGTGAGGTCAGTCAACAAATGAACTTACTCTGCATTCTGTCTGCTTACTCGGGGCACAAGTTCACCAGTTTGCTCTGTAGAGATTGTTATTTAGATCTGGTAATGCTGACCAAACATCCTTAATGTGGACAAAAGGATTTCATGGTTTATGCAGTCAAATGCTGTAGGGATATCCAGCAGTGTGAAAGCAGGCAACAGCCAAGAGCAAATCCATCACTGTCACTAGTGCTGTTTCCATTTTACATGCCAGCTAGATGTCGAACTGGAAGAAGTCCAGGATCTTTGCAGGGTTCAGAGGGAGATAGGACCAGCCCTTCTCAAGCGCTTTTATCATGTTCAAGGAGGGTGAGATCAGATAATGGGTTACAGTGAGAGAATTTGCTTGCATAAAGCAACAATATAGTCCTAATAATAAGCTTTAGGTGGAGTTTAAATGTCTCTTCTGGAAGAAAGCATGAGTGATCTCATGTGGGGTTGCTTTGATTTCTTTTTTTCTTCCTGGACAGAATAGAAAGGGGCAACTGAAATGGAGAGTCTCATCGGAGGCTCTCCCATACTCCTGTTGTGTAGAATAGTTGAACTGTGAGGCAGAGAGTATTGACTTATTGGTCAATGAGGAGCCTGTATGGAGCCTTCTTTCTTGAAATGGGATTGCATTGTGCAGGGCCCCTACATATGGTTCAAATTCGGTACTTCCTCTGTATCTGACAGAGTTCTTCCAGCAAGAATACATCTGAGGAACCGCTACTGCACCTACCATGAAAGCATGGAGAAGAAAACCTCACCCTGTGGGGTCTGTTCACCATTCTTTCTCCCATGGTGACTCTTTGTGCTTTTATTTGTGCTTTCAACACAGGTCTGAGTTTGCTCTCATAAGCAGACTTGTCTATCACTCATGGTATGAGCCTCAAGGCCAGCTCTGGCAGGTCACCTTGTTTGGATACTTGTTGAATTTATATACTCCATGAGGTCAGTTAAGTTGCTCACACATAGATACCAAGAGCCATCTGAGATGCCATGAGATAGCTGAGGTACCCATGCTGGCCTGAGAGATATGGCAGAACACCTATAGGAGGCACATGTCCACCTGAAGAGGCAACTGGAGGCCAACCATACTATTGCAGGATAACTCCAATCAATGTCCAGTGAGTTGGAAACAGTAGCATACACTTGGTGTCTGCAGGTTAGCCTGGTGTGTAAGCGTCCAACGTAGTCAACTGAAATCTCAGTCAGTGCAGTCAGCAGTGACTGAAGAGCTATTCTGGGAACCAAATGCTGAGGTACAACTCAGTTGCTTAAATATAGGTATCAATTTTCTTTTGAGATATCCTCTTATGTTTGAAGTATTCACACAGGACTGGCAGATATGATTTGACCTAATAGGAGATTAATAGTCTCCAGAAGGAACAGCTAGGCATCACGTAGGTTAAAAAGCCAACCAGCACCTATGTTTTGCAAACAAATCTAAAGACGAGCACATGCTCTGTGGACTGAACAACAGCTGATTCAGGTTTAAAACCAGCCCAACTGCAAACACCTCAAACTTGGCTCTTCCTGTGTTAGCTATGATGAGGTTTCAGCACATGGCATGAATGAAAAGCATGTGAGTCTTAATGCTTGTGAGTTAACGTGTTGCCAAGTTCATTCTTCACTGTGTAGACATACAATTCCCAATTAGCCTATGCCAACCATTGACCAATAGGCTGGCCTTGCAAGAGCTCTGAGTAAGCAGTGTGTATCATGTGAACACAAACATGGCAGGAAGTGGGCCAGATACAAACCTCACTGGAATGGTGAATTGTGTCTAGGCATTAATCTGTCTTTAAATTCAGTATTTCTATTGGACATAATTATTACCATTGGCATAAACAGTGAGCTATCCCCCTTGCTCAAGCCTGCTGTAAGTCTGACTTTTTCATGTCTGCTCTTAATTGTTGCCAGGGTTCCCTGTAGTAGCATAAGCCTGTTTAATATTACATGGTATGAGAAAATTAAATGATCAATATCAGGTTAAGAGCACTTAGTTGTTCTTTCTTTGCATTTGTAATTGTTGGCGTGACAAGGAAATAATTACTGTGCTGAGTTTATTGTCCTCTATTGGTGATTTTGTTCCGGTATGGACATGTCTGATTTAAATTGTCTATAATATTGTTGTCTTGGAAGGAAATAGAAAGGAAAGGGGAAGGGAAAGGAAGTAGGAGAAATTAAAGGCTGATCTAAGATTAACATAATGTTTACTCTGGCTCTTGGCAAGGTCTTTTTGTAAAAGGAGACTCCCAAAGCAAAAATCATCTAAAGTGGATTTGTTTAAAGTGACATTGTCAACTTAAATGTCACACTTCGGGATTTTTTTTTTTACTCCATGTTGTTATAAGTAACGCCTAAACCAATTATACCCCGCTAATGTGATTGGAACACCTCAGATTATTACAGCTGACAGACTAGAGGAAAAGTACTTCTCTGTATTTTTGGCTTGTTTTTATTGCAGTTGGTAGCACTCTGTCCATGATCACCAACTCATATGGAAAGCTTACACACAAAAAGAGCCGTGTAAATTTGGGCCATGCCCAAATCTTCTGTAGTTTCTTATTGACATGAAAGAATCAACAGCTGATTTTTTTATTTTTTCAATTTCACCACTTCCCTATCTGTGCATTAGGGCTCTTTCCCGCTGTTTATATAGCTTTTTGATAGAGTAACAGGAGAGAAAAAGAACACCATCAATGGGTTTAGAAAAAAGATTTTTAAAACTAGCAGGGGAAGTAGAAAAACAGAAATCCCCATCAGTCCTCTTCAGGGAGCAGGTACCCTCAGGGTCCTTGCTTTCTGCCACACAGAGACAAGCCAGTCCCTAATGAAAAGATGCCAGCTCCATCCAGAAGCCGGTGGGAGTGGGCTGAAAAAGAGATCCCTCTAACTGAGATACTTACAAGTCACCGGTGTCAGCATTAAGACATCCTGAGAGGGGAGAATCGTAACTGGTTACTCACTGCCTTTGTTTAGCTGCCTTTGGAGGTTTCAAGGGACCTGAAGAAAAAGACACTGTGGCACGTGCCAACTGTTGACTCTATCAAATAATAAAGCAATCCCAGTGGGTATTAAGAAGCTTGGAATCATCCTAATGAGTCTGGCAAAATCTCATTAGGATGAACAGCAGGTGATGACAAAATATTTGCTCTGTATGCAAATGAGTTGTTTCTTTCTCCATCTACACATGGTTGCATGAGTGCTCATTTTGAGCACTCAGGAGCTGTCAGATAATTACTTGCTGGAGTAAAGCACTGCATCAGGTAGTTGTATTTCAAATGCATCAGTGTCAAAAATGGGAAAAATGCTGGAAAAGAGCTTTGCTTTTAAGGTGAGAGCCCTCTTCTATCACCAAACTCTCAGCCTCCTTTCTGCGCAACAGTTTTTCTGGGCATCCAGGCAATCCAGCTGTCTTTCTCTTCTAAGCAAGGGAATATGGGCTGCAGGTTGTCAAAACTTCTTCAAGAGCTGTGAGCATAGAAAGCATGGTGGAAAGTGGAGGGGGGTGGGAGGTGTGCTGTATAATGAAAACAAGAGAAAACATGGCAGTTCCTGTTGTCAGAGGCAGGTTACCTGCACAGACCTGCACCTGATCTATCCTTCTAGTTCAAAACAACTCTACTAATCAAACAGGAAATATCCAGCTGCGGGCTCAGATACTGCTGTTTGTATAGTAAATCACTGCTTTGCCCCCTTCTGCTGCTTGAACATCAGGCTGTGTAGGCCCTGATATTGTTCAGATCCTGAAGGTGTTTCTGGCATAGCATGCTTCTGTTCTCTCCAGCATACCATTAATAATACTCCATACTTTTGTTTTTAATCATGTTGGTATTTATTTGTTGCTGCAGTCCTTTTCCTACTCCTCATACATGTCAGAGGCAAAATTCTTGCATGGAAGAGATTAAAGTCCCCAAGAGCCGCATTCTTCTGTGTGTGCTGGGGGAGAGGAGGGCAGGGGAGTCAAGTCAAAGGACATTCCAGATTAAATAACCCACACCAGGCAAACACAAGTGTTCCTGCAGATCTCTTCAGTGCCTGGCAGTCAAATACCTCCGCTATACTTTCCCCATGTAATTATGGTCTGCTCTCAAAAAAGGAGTCGGGAATGCATTTGAAGCCTCCCTTCTAAAAACACCCATAGGATCCCCAGGGCCATGCAAAACTGCCAACTCTGAAAGGCAAAGGACTATGTGTATGAGGACCCTGTGCTCCCACCATATTCATTGTCTTTTATCTGGAGACGGTTTGCTACAGGCTCTCCATCAGAGGGTGAGTTTAGTAAGCTGATTATGGGAGAGAGCTGTTTGCTTTCTTGCTAATGTCCAGCACAGATGGGCTGAAACAATACTACAGAGCACGAATTTCCTCCCTCACCATCCAGCAACCTGCAGCCCAAATAAAGGGACAAAAAATAATAGCATTAGATGCAGCTTTGTTTTCCAAGCATGTTAAAGTGAGTTATTATCTGATTTTCATAATAGTGATTATTTTAAATTATTGATAATGCTATTAAAAGCTAATAATATTAGGGGCTTTTTAGTCTGTAGATCTTTATCAGAAGTGCTTTTCAACCAAGCACTTTGCCAGGTAATGTCAATATCATAATTTCTTTCTTTGTAAGTCTGGGAAGTCTTGAAAGGTCACCAAATAGGTCAGCAAGACAACTGAGAAGCCATGCCTAGTCCTCCTGATTCCCAGATCAACACCTTCTGAGTACAGGGGTGCTGTGGCTCACTTCATTGTTGCTGTGGACTGGGACATGCAGAGCTGTGAAAGCTCCTTCTGTGGCTGGAGGTTTTTAAGAATAAGCTGGACAAATATCACCTGGGGTAGCATGGAGTGTATTTGACTCTCTGATCACGAGGTCTAGCAGCATAACCTCTTGATATCCAGACCTCTAGCCTAGGACTTGATGACTGATGTATCCTACATGGTATGTATCTTAAATTTAATAACTGTGTTAAATTGACGTCTGTAGTCCAAGTGCTGCCAAAATGACAGTGGGCCAAGAATTACAGTAAGTGTTAAAATGCAGGCTCGGCAGGGTTTGTGGGGCAGCGAGGCTTGTTCTCATGGGTGGGTTATGCATGCCAAGGTAGCATGTTCCAACTCAAACCAACGGCATCACACAGGGCCTGCAGCCTTCTGGTTCTGCTTAGCAGGTCTTGTTGACCACCAAAAAGTGATGGAAATCCCAAGCTCTCAAAAAAAAGCAGCAGCTCTTAAGCAACTTAATTTTAGGTGTTTTTCCCTGGTTTGTTTTTTTGCTTTTTTGCTACTCAATTAACCAAGCTACCTGAGTGCTTGTTTAGTGAGACTGATTACAATAAGAAGACTGTGGACAGCAATGGCAGTGACTCATCTGAAGCTAGAAATGTCGTCTGATCTTAGGGGTGGCCAGTATCGGCTGACCCATGGTCATGTACATGGTGATCACAGATACATGATGCACTGAAAAAAACCCTGTGGACCTCTTCCAACTGCAGTATGGATAAGAATGCACCAGGCTTGGTTCCCTCTACCCAAAACAGCCCTCCACCACTCCCAACAGCCTTTGTGTCTTCACACTCATGCTCTAACAGCAAACATCCAGGCATGTAGTGTATGTTTGTAGGCATTCTGTAAAGATATTACTTAGGTGAACTGAGGGACAGCTATCAGGGTATCATCTCACAGACTTCCTACTGAAAAAGACAACAAGCACAAACAGGCGTTTCTCTCAGGATCACAGGAAGGCCACATGGGCTTCAGAGTTGATACAAAACCAAGCAGTACAGACAGGAGAGCCCAAGCCCTAAGCACTATAGGCAGGAGCTAGTATATGCTGCTTGGCCTTGGTAGCAGTCCTTGCGTTCTCTTTTTTAGGAGTAGAACTGTAGTCTGATGGAGACTATGAGGACATCTTACTCATGCAGAGGCATCTAGTGCTATCTAAGATACCAAAACATAACCTGTATGGCTTTCATTTGTTCCTTCCAAAGGGAAAAGTTTCATGTAAGACCTCTAGTATCTGGGAGGCTGCACAGATTTCTTGGATACCTTAGAGATATGGAATGGCACTAGAAATCTCTGTTTAAAGAACAAGACCCCCTGAAAGTCCGTGCTGGAAGGTGGTCCAGTTGCTCAAGCTCTCATTTGAGTTTTTGCAGCCTGAACTGAGCTCTATGCTTTTGTTGCTGAGTGAGTTTGCAGTTAACAATAACGAGCACATAACTGCTGCAGTCTCAGAGGTGTCTGTCTACAGGTGTCAGGCATACCCTGAACAAGTGATAAATACCTCTGGCTAGTCTTGTTGCTCCTCTAGGCCAATAGTAGTACTGCTCACTTGTGAATTACTTTGAGACTTAAAGTATTGTTAACACACTGGTCAAATTAAAAAGAGACTGTAGGTGGGCATCCCTCTGTCCTGAGTTTGGACAGAATAGAGAGGTCCTATGCATTTACGTCTTTCTGCTCACAAAAGGTATTCTTGTTAAAGCTGGGAGAGGAAAAAACTACACTTTATTTTCCTTATCCTCTCACCTCTGAGACCCTAGAGCACTTCACTTTTCTGTTCCTTTTCCTCCAGTCCCAGCCACAGCCTGCAACTTCTTGACCTACTGTTCTCATCCCCATCTGCCCTTTCCAGTATGTTTTCAGCTCATGTCTCAGAGTTTGTTAAATTCTACTTTTGCTGTTACACTCCCTCCCAAAACTCTGTAACTTTATTCTTCCATTCAATTCCTACTATTTCTGTCTACCCCCTCCAACTGTGCCTGTCCCAGACCCTCAAAGTTAGACTCTTCATATGTTTTGCAGCCCCCTGACATCCATCCCTCTATCTCCACATTGTACCTATCCTTGAAAGACTCCATTGTTTCTCTCTCCCCTTGGCCAAAGTAGGCAAGTGTCACTTTTCCCCTTTACCTGGTTTTCCTGGGGATAGAAGTCTACCTGGCCAGGTCTACTGCAAAAGAGAACATGTCTGGGTAAAAAGGGGTGACCTTAATCTGGGATTGAGGATCATGGAATCACAGAATAGTTTGGGATGGTAGGGACCTTAAAGATCACCTAATTCCAATCCACTTGCCACAGGAAGCGACACCTTCCACTAGACCAGGTTGCTCCAAGCCCCATCCAACCTGGCTTGCACACTGCCAGGGGTGGGGCAGCCACAGCTTCTCTGGGCAACTTGTGCCAGTGCCTCACCACCCTCATAAGGAAAAATATTTTTCCTAATACCTAATCTAAAACTACCCTCTTGCAGCTTAAAGCCAGTTAGTGCTGTATCAAGATTTAGTTTTCATTGTGTGTTTAGATAAGCTCTAGGATATCTGGACTGTGCTGGAGCATCTCCACAGTTGCCTTTCTGTGGACAAATTGCACTGTTGTCAACCACCTGGTGTCTTTTGGTAGCAAACTGTAGGTCACCAGTCACTCCAGAGTAGGCAAGAAAAAGATCTTTAGAAGAGAACAGCAGCTGAAGGGATGAACACAAGAACTGGGTTTTTTTAACCTTTTTTTTCTGTCAGCTCTCAGCGTTATGCCAAGTTTGGTCTTGAAATGCCTGACTGGCAAATGTCCTTTCACTTTTACTTTAAGTAGCTCAGAAGGCAGATCATTCTTCTTTCCTGTTTTTCTCCTTTCTCTTCCTCTTTGCATAATAAATCAAAGTGGTAACCACTGGCTTGCATAAGTATTTTTGTGGACTCTGGAACCAAGATTCATCCTGTCTTTCAGCCTGTGCTGAGGCACTTCTTAAGTCAGTAGTCTGATTGCCTTTAGATGCCCCCACTAATCATTGGAAGAGGACGAGTACTTTTGGGAGCTCTGGGAGCACTTCACCTTGGGCTGAAACACCCTTTAGATGTGTTGATATCACTCTTCTCCCAGACCCAAATCTACCGGAGGCCAAACACACAAGATGCATTTTACTGCATGATGCTTCCCCCCTACCCAAGATCTTTCTCCTCAGCAGGTCCAGAACTCTCAGTGAGGCTGGACTTCATGTGCCTTCACACCCTATAAACGTCAGTACTTTCTGGGACGTCCACTTTGCAGGTGCTTGGGATTTTTGGAGGCAGCTGTATATTTGTTACCAAGGACAAACAAAGAGGAATTCAGGGACCTGGAGGCAGTGCTATCCCTGTGAAGGTGGTCAAGTGCACAAGTTTTTTGCCTCAAGATGTGCATGTCCACTTCTCCCTTAGGACAAACTTTGCTCAGCAGCCATTGGACACTGTTTACTTCTTCCTGGACAATAAAGCATCAGAGATGCCTTTGAAGCCATTGACTTCAATATAACTTAATGAAAGTTTGAGCCTCCACCTTGATGTGGAGTTAAAACGCTCCTGCTTGAGCTGAGGGAATATTTAAGAGTTATTTTTACCCACAAATTTCCACTGTTTCCAGAGAAGTCATAAAATTAGTTTGCTGTATACTTGGTAAGCTTACACAATCGCACAATTCTTAGCAAAATTAGGAACAATAACTACTTACCAGGTTGTGCCCTGTAAGGGAACAGTATAACACCAGATCTTGTATAGTTTAAACTTATGCGAACTTCAGCAAGATTTTTCTTCCATTAATTATAGAAGAACAAAGCATCTACTCTTTCATATTAAAAAAATCACCTCTTCCTGGAATCTCAGTTCTAAGGTGTTTTTTTACTGTGAAAAAAAAGCTTCATGGTAATGATAGCAGAATATCAGATTACTGACTCTGTGTAACAGTGCTCTGTTTGGCTTCTGTCTACTTAACAACATTTAGTGAAAAACTGAATGCCTTCCAGAGACACCTTTAATTCACAAGTTGAGAATGTTTATGCCTCTCAAGTGGTCAAATTAAATTGTATCGAATGAACGGTATGGGCTTGATCTAGGTTCTAAGGCCCCGCTTAAATTGTTATGTGTTCATGAAGCAATTAAAGCTGAATAAACATTGCCAAAAGAATTTCAGAGAGGATCAGTTCAAATGTTTAACGAAACTAATTTCTGCCAAGGTTGGTTTCTGTGGGCATTTGTTTGATCTGGCAGAAATGCTTAAGCATTTAACCAAAGTCTGATTGCAAGTCGTATTTTGTTCTGTCAGGAAGAGTAAACGATGATTTTGTCTCCCATGATCACTTAGAACTGAACAGTTCCTTATCACATCTCTTGGCTAGAAGGTGCCCAGAGCCAAGCTAGGAACGACACACTGATTAGGACATGGTGGTTAGCATGTAGGTACTCAAGAAGGCATTGAGTTAGTTATGGTACGTTATTTGGCTGGGTCTTAAATATATTAATTTTGTATGCATCAACTGTTTTTATAGACCACAATAGCCTAGGCTCAAACACCTCAACTTTAGGCTTCACAAACTGGGCATGACTGGGGTCATGGCATTTCTAGGTGAACCCTTTGGCATTATACCTGGTTTTGAGGTCAACAAGGATAAGGCAGTCTTCCGAGCTGGTCTGATGAACTGATTCATCTCTCTACACAAACCCCATCTTCACTCCACTCTCCAAAGTTTTCAGGAAAGCCTTGAGGATATGAGGTAAGAGTATGGGAGAATTTAAATGGAAAAATGGAAAGGACTGGCTGTGGTGAGGTTATCCAATCCCTTCAGAGTAAATAGCCTTCAGCCTATACTCACTGAAAGTATAAACCTGAGATACAATATTAAAGTATATCAAGCTTAGAGTATTTTGTTTAATCCTTCTTCAAATATGAATACTTTTTCCTAAGGTATGCTGTGAGATACTATCAATGAATGCAGCTAGTAATCAGTATCTCAAGCTGCCTAGAGAGGTGCTCTGTCAGAGATTTGGCTATGATCACCTGAGGAATTCAGCTGGAAACACTTCTTTCATTACCTGGCATCAAAGCTGCTCATACAGAAGGTTTCCAATTCTGGCATTTGCTCATCACTTTTGCCTATAAGATCTTAGGAGCCTAAACCAAGTGGCCTTCCAATGGTGGACATGAGCTCTAGGTAAAGCCCAATAATTTATTAACATTTGATCCTTTCAGCCATGGAACAGAACAGATCTTTTCTTCATGCTTTTGATCAGGAATAGCTTAAGGTTGGCTAGGTCAAACTACATGGCCTCTACTTGGACTGCTGTGGTCATGGGATAATGCTGTAACTTCTGTGGGACTACTTGGGGATGTTATTATCTTCGTCTATTTAATAGTGTCTGTATTTTAACAGATACTGCCTGTATATGTCTGGAGGGACACCTGCTAAGCATAAACAATAAATATTGATCCTCCTGTCTCTTCCCTGAGCACACCTGCCAATCCATCACTAATCGTCAGCTGTGAGATCTGATACTCTTCTTTGGCATCAAACTTAACTATCACAGAAGGAAACTACTCCAACTGGTGATCTTTGCACTGTACTTAACAACATTGGGAAGTAATCATGGCTAATTGTTATGGCTGTAATTTCAAACCTGACGGCTGGCAGAGACTCAGAGGTCTCAGTCACATTTGCTGAATGTCTCCCTAATACGTTCCACCAGACAGTTTATGGCAGCACCCTCCAAAACCTTGCCCTTTGACTCCTTGCATTTCTCCAATACTCATGTAGTTGCTGCCAAAGCTGTTCTCCTCTACAGTAGTTATTTTCACAGTGTAATATCTTGGAGGCCCAGCTGGCAAATGTTGCCTTCACGCAGGCTGGATTAGATCTATGTAGAGAAGGGTTGACAGTGTAAAGATTTTAGGAGCATCTAGAGTCAGTGAATAAACACCAGCTATAAAAAAAAGAACAGGTGCCATCTGCTCCCACTCAAATAACTCCTGTTGACTTCAATGGGAGTGTGATGATTTTCACAGCCAGTATATTTGGTTTGGAAATACTTTCTTTAGTATTAACAATAACACAAAATGACGACCCCCAGAAGTCTAAGGGGGTTAAGAGAACTAAGCACTGATGATGGATCATGGATACATTCCCATGAAAGTCAGCAGAGTAGATCAGTTGGCATTTAAGAACTGTTTGTATATCCCAGCAGTAGGTGCCTGAGCTAAGATGAGGGAGGTAGCATTTTCTAAATGGCTTTGGTGCTATGGAATCAGTTGTTCTCATCACAGAATCCAGTGTGGAGAAAGTGCTACTAAGGCAATTGCTTCTAACAGAAACCCATGTGCCAGGGGTGTGTGTAAACAGTTGTGCCTCTCCTTTCCAAAGGTGTCGCCCTTGGGAAATGCAGCACTCCAAGAAAGACTGCTTTTTCTTCCTGGGTTGCCATCTTCCCTGGAAATAAGCAGGTAACCTCATCCTGTAAGGCTCTCCCTCCAGCAGGAGCACATAGCCAACTTCAGAAAGCCCTGTACCACCTCTGAAAAGGACAAACACTGAAGCAAGGAAAACAATTCTGATTGGGCAGTGCATGTCAGAAGATCTGCCTTCTATGACACCAAAGTCAGAAAAGAGCAAAATGCTTGACCAGGCTTCTAATGTCTGGGTAGATGAAGGACAACACCATGAAATAAAACCACTGGAAGCTCCAGGACAGTGGATAAAATCTGACCAAAGGGGACCATGAAGGAGTGCTAGTTTGTTTTGCAAGGACTGATGCAGTTAACATTGGCACTTGAACTGGAATTGCCCTGGAAGATGTGAAATTGCTGCTCATTTTGTTAGCAAAGCTATGGAACCATGTAGTCACTGCCATATATCATATCCTATTCTTTTCTGATTTAGCACATTTTATGATTCAACAGGGCTGTGACCTTGAGTGTAGAAGCCAAGCTGAGAACCAGGTGCAGCTAAGGGTTCAACATACCACTGAAGAATTTCACACAGAGACTATAGCCATGATAGCTCTTCCAGCTTCTTTGGTCTGTGCACTACATGAGCTCAGGTTGCCTCTACACTTGCCCAACTGCATTCAGGGCACAGGCACCTGATCAGGTTATGGTGCCTGAATCATCACTTCACAGCTCCCTGGTCCCAGGGAAGCTGCTGTAGCTGTGTCTGCACTCTCAGTGCCTGAGGCATGAGTGAGGTAATTCAACAGCAGAAGAGGCTGAAGATAAGGCTTAGGCACTTCATCATGTGTCTGAACCTTTTACACTAAAACCTGCATAACGGCAGGTAACATATACCTCCCTTCAGGCAGTCTTGTTGATGCCGATACTCTAAAGTCAATGGATTGTACGTGAGGGCAGAAGAGGTTAAACTGGTGTAACTAACCCAGCACAATAAGAGCACTCACAGGAGAATTCAGAAAGGTGCATTTTCCTTTAGTTAAGGTGTCATCTAGGCGATCAGACTAACTGATCTAATGACCTTTTCTTACAGTCCATGGCTATTACATGAATATCCATCTCTAATTCTGCCTTTTATCTCTCCAGCCTGCAAAACACACTTTGCCTGCTCACTGGGCTGGTGTAAGCAAACCTGATGGCCTCTACTGACTGTGGCTGAACTGTAGTCAACCCCCAGAGTTGCCTAAAACTCCTGAGTTAAAGCTTAAAAGCTACCTCTTATAGAGGTAGCAAAGCTCTTTTCTCTGGCTTATTTCATTGCCTTATACCTCTACTGCCATTCCTTCCTTCCAGACTCAGTCCCAGGCATCACTATTAAAGGATGCTTAAAGTAAGAGGGTTTGTATTTCAGAATGACACAACATACAGGACTGGGGCAGTCTGAATTTGTGATTGTTTTCACAGGCTTAGGAGCATCTGTAATGAACAAGATGCTGAAAGGAAAACACATCAACAATAAGCGCTTGAGATTTATGTTTTGTTTTTTTTTTACGGGAGAAAATGAGGAAGAAAGGAAAAACTCTGGATATTTACATCTCACCTGGCTTTATTCAGCATCTTTGCATGGCTGTAAAGAGCAAAGCACAGTTCACTCCCATGTTGGACCAACTAGGCTGGGCTTTGCCAGTGAAATTGAAAAAGACCAGAAGACTTCAAGATAAATAAGACAGCAGGAAAAAGTAATGAAGGAATTAAACCGACCTTCTATAGAAATGGGTGAGACAGGGTAAACAGGGAGAGATCTTGTTTTCCTTTCATCCTGGAAAGAATAACATTTCTTCCTTTCTAGTTCAGCACAGTTGACTGATTTGGAAACAAATCTGTTTTCTCTGGAAAGATTTATTTGCCCAACAGACTTTTTTTTTTTTACTTCTTTTTTTGGCAAAAAGCAATAGGTTGAAAGAACAAGGCTTGTCTTGTTAGCAGGTTTAAAGGGCTCCGTAATTAACTGGTACATTTGGAGGCATAGCATGCAGGATACTTGCTGCAACCTACTTTATTGCAGTGTCACAAGGAAGTGCTGTGAAATGGGCAAGAGTTTTAAAGAACGCTGTTTATTTCTCAGGCAGTATCAGATAGCAGGATTATTCAGTTATGAGGTTAAGCCAGAGCATTTGCTGAGGTAAGGACACTCTGGTGTGACCTATGAGAATGCACTTTCATCTGTGACATGCTTTCTCTCTCCCTCCCTTCCTTTCCCTCTTTCTGTCTTTTTTAAGCTGAAAACAAAGCATCGCTTATTTAGTCTGGGGACAGCATGCAGTTTTTCACATCAGTCCTTTGCAATACATAGTAGGTGCCTTCAAAACACAGACTGACATCCTGTGACTTGGGGAAGTCAGTTGCAAGGGTCATTTATCCCTGAAGTCATCTCCTTTTGGTGCATGATCTATAATAATGTTATTCTCAGCCAAACCTCTCTTACTTCCTTACCCTTTTTCCTCCTTTTTTGTTTTGTTTTTAATTTGGTGTGATACTGTAGGCAATTGCTGGCTTGGAGCAAAACTTTAAAATGTTGGTGACTCAAAATAGGACTGTAATTCCACACTGCAGTGATTTAAGTCCTGGTGACTTGACCTTGTGAAGTCCTAAAGATCTGCAGCTTACAGTAACTGTAAATAATGTGCAGAATTGCTCAGCGCTCCTGGAATACAGCTACTGTTAGCCCGTTCCTTGAATGTGGAAGCCAAAATAGAGGCATCCCTATTTGGAAATGCAAAGCTAGCAAGGCTCTTCAAGTGCCAAACAGACCCCTGTGTGAGGGAGGACAGTCTCTTCAAACATGTTTCTGGAGATGCAGAAGATAAACATTTATCTTTCAAAATGATGCCTCTCATGTCTCAAGGGCAACCTAAACACTGAAATCTCTTCTGACTCCTACATAAGGCCAGATTTGCCACTGCTAACAATACTGAGAAGTATTCGCCAATTTGGCAATTAACTTCTCCATTCTTGGGTGCACTGAACATTATATCCAACTTTGGATACATAAAACATTTCCTAACTTTGTACAGAACCCTTCAAATTGAGGGCAAGACTTGGCCCTAAATAACAGTGTATATTTATTGCTATATTCCTTTTGTTTCTTCCCCACCAAATACTATCTACCTTTAGACTCTGACCTGCTTTTGTCAAGTATTAACAAGCATCTTTGTGTAGGGAAACATCACAAGCATCTGGGTGTATGGGTGTATATGGCACCAGGATTGCACAGTACTTGGATCTGAATGAGATCTGTAAGAAAATTTGATTCTCCTTCTCATTTAAATGCCAGGCCATCAATTTTTAGTTTAATCCAGAGCCCAAGGGAACAACCTGGGAGGAAAATTGTGACTTGCTGAATCACTGCCTCTTCCTGACCTCCCTGCTGCCTTGGAGAAGCACAGAGGTATCTGCAGCAGTTCAGTTTCTCTAACAGCATCTTTTTGTGGTTGCATCAGTGCTAACACTTTAAGACCACAGTGTTGTCTTTTCCCCAGCTCCTCATGTGAGACCAGTGTCAGAAATGCCCTGTCTGCTGCCACTGGCACAGGAGACCCAGGCATGCAACTCAGTGAGCAAGGGAGGAAGAGAAGGCTGCAAACCAGTATGATTTACATTCACAGTCTCTTCCTTATGAAGAAGAGAAGTGCAGAGGGAAAGGATTATATTGAAAAGATCAAAGTGGATAGAGAGGAATGGGTTAACAGGCATGCCTTTCAAAAGAAATAATTCTCCTGACATCTCAAGGGATGGGTGAAGGGCATATTGCCTTGTCAGTTAAATGCAGCCATTAGTTTCAAGCCCATACTAATTAGCCAGCTTACAAAAACATGCTGCTCAGCATTTCTAAATGCAGACTACAGCCTCTGCCACTCCTCAGCATGGATATATTTGTCCACATCCTCTCAATGTGACACGCTGGTACAGAGGTGGTTTGGTTAGTAGTTAAAAGAGAACCTAGGATTAAATGAGGCCTCATGCAGTATTTTTCTCACTTGCTACATCCAGGTCAGCCCAGGACAAGCCACTGACTGAATAAGGAGTGGGAAGCCTGCTGTGTATTGGGATCCCACTTGCACACAGAGGAAACTGCAGCAGTGCCAAGACCCAAGTCACTTCCTGGTGACTGCACTGGCTCACACCTGCCTAAGCAAAAGTCATGGTCCCTCATCTCCACACAACTTGACTGCAGCAGAGTGGAGGAGGGCAAAGCTTGCTTTTGCCCTGTACTGAAAAAAACATGTGTGGTATTGCCCCAAGGACCTGGGAAAATAACCCACAGTGCAAAACGGATGAGAGAAGGAGCCTACTTAGCTCCAGATGGCTTTTGAAAGTGTTCATTTGCCCTCCTGGTCCTTCACTTCCCACATTGTAATTCAGGGCTGCTAAACGATCACTAAATTGAAGGTGGCCTGGAAGTCTTGAGTCACTTGTATTGCTTGGGTACAGCAGTGATATGTGACTGGGGGTGTTTATACATGTATAGTTTCAGCTTGATAGCAGTATCTCAATTAAAGTGTTTAGCTACACCCATTTCTTCCCCAGTAAGCAGATAGTAAAACTGCCTGTACAGAAATGCATAAAGATGTGACTCCAGAGTCATTATCTGCTGCAGAGGAGTTCAGAGGCCAGATATTGCTTCAGCCATGGAGTTTTTCCATGGAGAGAGTGGGGGCTATAGCTGTGGACTACTGCTAGGAGAGCAGCAGGGCTCTCTTCTACCCTGACTACACCACATCCTTTGGCTGAGTGGGCACACCTGGCCTTCATCCAGCAAAGAGTCCAACCCTCGCTCTGCCATGTGCCTTTGGCACACAAGTTTTTTAGGACAGAGAATATGTCTTATTGCCTGCTCAGGTGTTTTGTTAGTTTTTGGTTTTGCTTTTTTTACCACCCCAAACACAGGTATTGGGTGGTTTGAGCTCAGAAATCTCCCACAAATATACATGGAGCCCCATGGCAGGGGATGGGATTTGCTGCTACTGCATGCAAATGGAAGTCATATTAGGGAAAGGAGCAGGAGATATTTGCAATGCACTTCTCTTGGTCCATCCCTATGCTTGGGGCTTTTCCAGTATCCCCTGGTCAATCTGTTGTTTGCTTAATTTTTAATAGCAGGGTTGTCTGCGCATTGATTTTACATGTTGACACAAAGGGCCCCCCTCTGTCAGAAAAAAACCTAGTAGTTGCTGGTGTAGTGTCAGTACCTTTGTGTTGGAGCAGGAGGTTGGAGACAGGTTCCTCACTGGTTTGGGGCACTCTCTGAGTGACAAGGCTTCCTGGGGCCATGTCCTACTGCTAACAGACTGCAGCAAATGGGATGAGATCAAACTTTATATCCTGAAGGTTATCCATCTTCTGCCTGAAAACCTTCACCATGCCTGGGGCAAGGGTGCATCTGCTCTGCCAGGCCATTCCCCAGTTCAGAGCTGCTGACCTTCCACGTGTCTAGCGCGCACGCACATACCAGAGTGCCATCTGCAGCCCCAGGCTCAGTTAGTGTAGGCTTTCTCTTGATCCTGATCTTTATTCTGGGATATAGAATTGGCTACAGAGCCCACAGCATCTCCCACAGTGCAGCCAAGATACATGCAGACATTGTTGCTTGCTCCTGAGGTGCTGTGCTCAGTCATGGGTGCACCTCCCAGGATGGCAAGCTGGGCTTCCTGGCAGGGCTTTCCTGCCATGCCCCTTGACACCATCTGGCTCTTTTGGAGACAGAGCATGCTGCTCTCCCCAGTTTTCTTTTGCCAGTCTGTGTAAGCATGGTTGTAAAGGGCAAATCCCTGGGGGATGTAAAGCAGAGCCATCTGACTTACTGTCTCATGAATGTAGTCCATAACTTTACACCAGAAGTTTACAATCTCTTTTCGTGTATAAAAAGTTTCCTGTCATGGATTTACATCTACTCCATTGCTCTGATTTGCATGGAAACACTTGGTGTAATCTCTTCAGAGATAAATAAGTTAAATGATGCCATTATTTTCTGGATATTTACAGATGTCATCCTGCTGTGCTCCCGTGCCTGGATCCAAGATGGCCTGAATCTTTGATTTCCATTTCTGAAAGCTCTGGAGGAGAGAATGAAGATGTCAGTGTAGGAAGGGCAGGAGAGCAGGCAACATGATCAAGCGCTGTCTTCATACACAAGCATGAGTGCTCTGGACAAGCAGCAGATGACGGGACACCCCGCCTATTTCCTTTGCCAGGCAAGTGTTTAGTCTAGGCTCCTGCCCCAGGATGCAGAAGGGTGGGAAAGGAAGATGCCATGGTGCTCAGATGGGCACAAAGAGCAGAACCTGGACCCCAGCCACAGGGTGGTAAATATTCACTGTGAAAAGTCTCCTGAGCATAGCTATGGTCCTGAAAGCTTAGTAAGTAGAGTGCTCCATCAGTGGTTAGCTGAATGGCCTAGGAGATGGCCTAGGAGCATAAAGGTCATTCAGAGAGATCATCTTTTTGAGGGGTGCTGGAAAAGGGAGCATTTCTGGTTCTGTGACCAAAGTGCCATGCTACATTGAATGCCCTGAGACCAGATGTCTTCATTACAAGATATCAATAAAAGTAGTTTGAAAACAGATCTGATTTGCTACAGGAGCATAAGAAACAGATACCTTGATCTCTCTTTAAGAGTAAATGTATGTATAAGCTCCTGATACAAGTTTCTGGAATAAACTATTGGCAACCTTTTGTTGTTTCTCATTTAAATGCAGCTACAGGTAAATAAATGCCATAAATATATAAAAGAGAAACCAGTGGGACAAGGTGAAAAACAGTAAATCATTGTAATGAGGTAAAGTATGACATCCTTGCTGTGAACAGTAAAGGAAAGGAAAGGAAGGGGAGGGGAGGGAAAAGAAGTCATCTGCCAAAGTCACCTAACCTAGCTGAGATGCCAAAGGTAGGAGCTTCCATATTACCTATAATGCAAAGAAGTGAGAGAGGAACATCTGAACAGCATATCAGAGATCTGAATCACCCCCTGGAGAATCACTGAAGGAAAGGGCCTTGCTCTGAGGGAGGTGGATGTATGGGGCTAAATACTACTTGGCAGTGTTGCTTTCTGTCTGGAAATCACACAGCTGGATCTGCAGAGAAAGCAATTGGGCATTGTAGTGATCAGGGTTGCGACTATTATGCAGGTTTTCCTTCTGTGTGCAAATCCCTCACCAGGTGGTCAGTGTCATCTGTGATGCCTGGGCCAGCAAGGTGAAACCTGGCTTGACACCTTCCTTTGGACAACTGGAAGCTGCTCAAGTGGTGTGAGGATGAAAATACTGCCTCAGTATCGCTGATTTGCCTTCTACTGAACAGATGAAGGTTTACTGATGATAGGAGTACTTGAGGGGGCTGAGGACACGCTGAATATAAAATATTAAATATTAAACTGCATTAATTGTAAAAATGGGCATTTTTAAGAAAATAGAGACAACATTTGCTACTTTCCTAACAACTGATTGGTGAAATGTCTGATTGTCTCTTGGGGAGCACAAGTTTAAATTTATGGGATCTCTGCAGCTCTGTATTCCATTTTCCTTCAGAGACCCAAAGCAAGCTCGGAGGTCACTATGTTGGATACCATAGAAAAGTAGAAGCTCTTTAACACTGAAGAAGCTAGTAGTCTAAACAACCAGAATTCAATAAAGTGTGTCACCTTATTTCACAGATGGGGGCTTTAGTTGCAGAGAGATTTTAAGTGACATGTCAGAGGCACAAGCAATCACAGACCCAGGGTTCAAGGAAAAAGATAGGGTCCTACTGTATAGCAATATGAATCATTTGGGCACACATGGAGGTGTGTATTTGAAAACTGGAATGTTGTGAACTCCAAGAATGAAAAAAACCTTAATAAACACCATCTTGAGTTTTCTGGAGCAAAAAGATCCTGCTATTGCTTCTGTGTTGCTGGAGAGATTAGTGGGGTATTTATTACCTTTTACATTCATGCTCTGGCTTCAGTGTCCTGGTTTATAATGCCAAACCTGGGTAGTTTCATTGCTCCATGTCAGCCAGGAGGAAAGGGACGCAGGACAATAACAGGCATAAGCAGTTAGAGTGGTTACATGCACGTAAGTAACAGTCTGGGAAATGGTGAGAGCTGCTCTAGCCAGTTAGAAGTATTAGACCAACCCTCTATTTAAGCTATAGAGAAGGTTTGTAAGCTGTCCAGGTTTTCAGGCTTTGGGGTTGGGTTTTCCTCCCCTCCTTCACATTAACAGCTTGCTAGGAACTAGACAGCCACAAACTTACAGAAATGCTTTTCATCATCTTCCTGTGAATAGAGAGTATTTGGCAAACAACAGGAGCAAATCCAGAAAGCTGGCTTCCAGCTCCTGTATATCTAAGCCCCCATTTACATCCCAGCTCAGTGGGAAAGACCTTTCCCATTTCAAGCCAAACCGAGACTTGTGTGCCAGAGCTGCGAGCAGCATGAGGTAGGAAGTAGCACCATCAGATCAGAAAGATGTTTGCCTGTGCTGTGCCGGCAGTGTGGGACATGGTGGGATTGCAGCTGCAAGGGGTGCCACGGGAAAAGGGATGTTTCCCAACCTCCTCTGCAAAGCCTTGGGAGCGGATGTATCCCCTTCCTCCCCCGTGGTGCTGTTTAACAAATGAAGAAGCTGGGGCTGGTTTAGCTTCTCTTTCTGCCAGCTGCACTGTCTCTGGGGTGCAAGGGTTGCCAGCAGCTTAGCAATGGCAGTTCCCATGCCCTTGGAGAATGGGCAGCCAAAAGGAGCATGAGGCATGGGTCAGGACATGGGATTCTTCCCCTGTACTCGGCACTGGTGGGACCACACCTCAAATAGTGTGTTCATTTCTGGACACCTCGCTGCAAGAGAGACAGTGAGGTGCTGGAGTGCATCCAAAGAAGAGTAATGAAGCTGGTGAAGGCCTAGAGGACAAGTCTGATGAGGAACGGCTGAGAGATCTGGGGACTGGGGGTCTAGAGAAAAGGGGGCTGAGGAGGCTCTCTACCACTGCCTGAAAGGAGGTTGTAGTGAGGTGGGGATTGTCTCTTCTCCCAGGTAACAAGTGATAGGACAAGAGGAAATGGAAAAAAGAAAAGTTGAGGATGTTTAGATTGGATGTTAGAAAAAAATTCTTTACCAAAAGGACTGTCAAGCATTGGAACAGGCTGCCCAAGGAAGTGATTGGGTCACCATCCCTGGAGGTATTTAAAAGACATGTAGATGAGGTGCTTAGAGACATGGTTTAGATGTGGAGTTGGCAGTGTTAGGTTAACAGATGTCTTGATGATTTTAAAGGTCTTTTCCAACTTAAATGATTCTGTGATTCTATGACTTCTTGTGTTTTATGGATCTGCTCTGGGCACTTGGTGTTTGGAAAGCATCCACCCTTTCCTGCTGCTCCTACAGTCCCAAAGAGGCACATTGATTACCTGTGAGTGACAAGGGATGTCCCGTTGCCGGCCATGGCTAGGCGGATACTACCAGAGACACCAGCTGTCTCAAAGGTGCTACTTTAATGCATGATGACACAAAAGGAAGGAATTGATTCTGCAGATGAAATGCAAAGCTATTTTGACCTTTTAGAAAACACAAGACACTTAAAGAAGCAAACAGACCCCACCTGCAAAACTAATTTGCCAACATATCTGTGCAATATTTTGTGAAAACTATGCGGTCTGTGCTGCCCAGCACTCATCAGTGTGCATTTCTGACTTCCTTAAGAGCACAGCTACCTCATCTCTGGGTAATTAAGTAGTAGGAAGCACAAACTAAGCCTAAACAAACACTCTTTACACTAAAAAGGAAAGTTATTGTGTAGCCTTTCAGGATACAGTTTTCTGTTATATGCAATGACTCTAATGTCTATTAATTATTTCTAAATGGTTTAAGCATTATTTGCCTTTGGGTAAATTCTTTCTCTATAGTGTAATCTAACCTGTGGGAGGGTTAAAAAGAAACAACAGTGTTTTGCCAGGTCACCTCGCCA
Organism: Pezoporus occidentalis; assembly: GCF_034315485.1. NCBI lineage: Eukaryota > Metazoa > Chordata > Aves > Psittaciformes > Psittacidae > Pezoporus > Pezoporus occidentalis. The sequence goes on from NW_026913016.1 coordinate 2,359,404, forward strand.
AACATAACAGATTCTTTTAATCATTATCACCTTCACCATCACACACCATGCTGAAGGACCTGGAAAAGGTTAGCAGTATGGTTTCCCGGACTCCATCCCACATGTCAGTGACTCACTAGGTTTAAAGAGCATACGTGTGTGGGCCTTTTGGGCATCACCAATCCTGCTATTGACAGCAAGAAGTGAGCATTTACAGCTGTTTAAGTATTGTCAAGGCCATTGTCACAAAGTAAAAAGTTTGGTGAGATTTTACTTTGAGAAGCTACAAAAAAAGTCTCATGAACATGGAAACCCAAACATATCTACTCACATAGAGCAGTCAGTTTTGTTTTAAAGAGGAGAAATAGTGCTATGTTGTGTGAGTCTGTATGGTCTACTACTCTGCGTGTCAAAACCCAAACTTTTATAATCAAATGTCCTTCCATTAGCTGAATTCCGAAGCATGACTGCTGAAAAAGAGTGTTAGAAGTATCATTAAAAACGAAGTAGCTTAGGAATATGTTTTTTTTTCCTATTACTACACTTTCTTTAGCAACCACACACTCACAGGAGATGCCATTCCCTTTGGCAGGACAGAGTTATGGGAGAACACAATGCAGAAAAACAAAGAAATCCTGCAATCCAAAAACTGGCTTCAGAACAAGAAGATAAGTCTTCTCATGGTTACACAGACGAAAACAAACCAAATTTGATTTCTAGGTACCCAGTACCTTCATGATCCTCTCATACAGCTCAGGCAGACAGGATCAGTGTAGTAAACGTTACCTAGCCTACTGCAGAGGGGAGAGTCCCTGTTTACTCCTGTTGGTGTTTATCAGCCCTATGCCATGGAGTGCCGCTTAGGCCAGCATTTCAAAAACCAGAATAGTGTCTTTCAGCCTCCTTAAACCAAAAGGGCTTCCACATTTTCAAGGGAATTTCTCTTGAAACACTGAAGCCACAAGGGTTCCCTTATGTGGATGTAAAGCACCAAGCACATCTGTCAGCACTCAATAAATTCAAATTAACAATAGGTCCTCAAAGGGCTACGTACTGCTTCCAAGATACCTCAACATGTGGGCAGGAAAATGGTTTCCCCACAAATAATGAAGTATGTTCTTGCTTAAATGAAGTTGTTTTCTTCTATGAAAGACTGATTTTACAGCTTAATGTGTGCACCCAGCAGGCAAGTCTGTCCAGCAAAAATGCCCTGGTGCAGTTTTTACAGCTTATAGCAATACTAGCAGTCACACAGGAAAATACAAACAGGCTTCATATTTTGCCTCCTCTACCCAGTACCACTTGAGCAAGGAGGACTGCAGAGACCTGAGTCATCTTTGACTCATCTGCTGGGTCCTGAGATGGGATTCACCCCCAGCAGCAATCCATCTACATTGTTCAGACACACGCTCCTGAATGGGAAGGGCAACCACTTGGCCAGTTGTCTGGTGGTTGCTCAGGGAATGACACATTGATTCATCACTTCATCCAGTTTGCCTGCCTCAGCCAACTCCCTAGCTAGTCCTCCCATCTCCTTCCACCTCTCCTGAGGCTGCTTCATACCCCCTTCTCAGAGGGTTTTCTGCTGCCAGTCCTGGCAGGGTGCATTGTTACAGCGGTGCTTGAACCTGCCCAGGTCTATGAGTTTGGGCAAAGGTGGGTTTGACTCTACACACAGCAGAAACAGTTCCTATTTCTACTTACCTAGCTTCAGACCTCTGTGCAGGAGATCATACCCAAGAAGATGTGATGTGAAGGAGTGTGTCCCTGGGATCTTTACAGCTCACTAACTTAAGAGGTTTTGTTGATTGTTTTATGTGGATAAGCTTGACTGGACTGTTCCAAGGATGTGTATGCCCTGATGCATAAGGACAAAGCAACAGTCCAGCCTAAGGGCATGCTTCCCTCCCCTTTGTTCCAGCCAGTCCAAGGCTTTTGTTTCCCTCAGGGCAATGCTTCCTCTTGGCAGTGTGGTTACTGCAACAGGGCAACACACACAGTATTTCCATGTCACCTTCTGAGTCTCAGGAGGCAGTTAAAGCATGCTTGCTGGGTCAGTATCCTTGTATGTTTCTCAGCTCATGTTTCCAGGTGTGTCTCCTGGCCAAATCCCAGCTCATCACAAGGATATGACTCAGCAAAGGTGTTTCCATGGAAAGAAGCTGAGCATATGCTAGAAGGGGGTTAGGATGTGTTCAAAAGGTCTTCTCGTCTTGGTGACTAGAGTGAACAAGAAGTGTGAGATGTCTCTTACATGCTTACCCCATCGGGTAGACATCTAATGTGTCTTGAAGGCCCCTGAGGAAAATGGGAATGGAAATGCTGTCTTTTCTTCCTGTCATCAAGTTTCTATTGTCACAGAAAAAGTACTCATTAAGTCTTCATTGGGATAGTACAGGGACACAGACAATATCTAAGACACCTAGTAAGAGTGTTGTGTGGGGCCAGGGTAAACTATCCATATCCAAATGGTTGTAACTGAAGTCCATGGAGATAAATCTGAGATGTTGTCCCACCTGGTTTTGGCACTACTACCCCTTTAGCTGTGGCAGTATGTTGCTTGGGGTAGGTTACAGAAGCTACTGGAGATGAAAATGTTACTTGCTTTTGTGGATCAGGTCAGGAAGGATATCAGGGCCTGGCAGAGCATTGGAACCTACCTAGGAATTTGCATGAGGCTGAGGAAACAGGAACGAGATGAGAAGAGCTGCTGCTTGCAGTGGTTCCTGGGTTGGGAGTGGGAAAAAGGTTGAGACATCAGTCACCTTATCTTCTGAGTCCCAGGGAGCCATTCTGCCTCAGAGCTGTAGCTTTTACTACAGCTCTGGTAACATCTCACCTCCTGTGCTTACCTTAGACCAGGATTTCTCAGGAAAAAACAGACACTTCTCCAATCTACCTACAAGCTTGTTCAAATGGCAGCTCTTTGGAATGTAGGAATGGGATGTGACTCATAGCTACAGAAAGAGAAAACTCTGTTCTGCGAATAAGAGAATTACCTGGCAGATGTGTATTTTCAAGCGTCTCTTGGATCAAGAAGTAGGAGCAACAGACACATCTGAATGTTTTTTGACTCTTTCACTGGCTCTGTACCCTCTCCTGAACTTCAACTGCTGTTAACCTCAGCAGGAGTTTTCTCTGTGAGCTCTGCAGAATTAAGCAACTTCACTAAAAGTCAAACAGGGCCATGACCCCAACAACAACCTTCCCCAGGGCTACAGAACTACATCACTAAATGCTAACCTTACCCCTCTGCCCTTGTCCTGCCCCAGGATGAGCTGGGATTCCTACCCTGTGATTCATCACATTTGGATACTTATCTACTTGTGGGAAACAGGTCCTGGAGAGCCATGTAACCCATCACCCTGCTCCTTAGCTATTACTGCAGTGCAACATGTGTCTCAAGCTTGATCTTCGTATCAACTGAAATAGAGTGTCTGCCATCTAGCTAATGTACTTCAGACATTCACTATCTTTTCCTTCAGCAATCTTACCCTAACAGCTAACCTTTGCTGCAATTTTAGTACATTGATTCTCATCTTACACTCTGTGGTCAAAGAGAGCAAATTATTCCCCCAGTTTGGCAAAAGTCATTCACCTAATGATAGTCATAAGACAGTTCTTGTGTCTCCTTTCAACTTCTTCCATGTTCCACTCCCTATGAGGGAATTAGTTGACCTTCTGAGTTTTTGAGAGGTGGATCCAGCACCTCCTTGCAACTAGGACCTGGTGAGATAGGAGCAAGAGGAGGTCGTCCCTTGGCAGTGCCAGCAGTGCACCACAGGACTGAGCAAACCCAGCTCAGGGTGGAATGACTGCAGCTTCAGTATTTCACAGAGCAGGTGTGCTCTGGGCTGTTTTAAGAATCAGGATGTTTGTCAAACCTCAGCTGGAGGAATGCTCTGCATATAGGGAGTGGCATGGAAGAAGTCATGAAGTCCAGGCATGAATCAAAAATGGGCTGAAAGACAAAGGGAAATTAAACAATTGAAGTGGGAGCGGTGTTGAGCCCTGATGCCTGCAGCCCTGCTGCAGCCCACCAAGGCATGAAGGCAGGATCCATGTCGTCTGTTGCTGTATGTCTACAACACAACTACTTACAACTGAGTTAATCACTCTTGAATCCCTGCTGAGTCAATGAAAAGGAGTATATGGCACATTTGAAATGTCTACTTACAGATGAGAAGTCCACCTTTAGTTTTGCTTCATTATTCCTGCTGATGCTGAGATACCTAGGATGTCTAGCTGCAAATGTCTTTATTTGTTCAGAGGAATCTGGTCTAGAGAGTTTTCCTTTGGGTGAGAAAGCTTTGATGTCATTCTTAAAACGCTTCTTTCCACCTTCCTTGTTCTTTATGAAAAAGAAGGATGTTTATCCTGCACCTTTTCTCATTCCAAGCTCCTCAGGTGTCCGTGTCATGTGTGACCAATCTTCTGATGGATGTCTGAAAACATCCACCACAAAACCGAAAACCCTGGGCTGCATCACCCATGAGCATAGATACGGGTGTATGGAATGAGGAGGGTATGAGCACGCTGTACCCATGTGTCTTGTCCATCCTATGATGGCAGCCCCTCCTCCAAAGGTCCATCCCCATTTTCTCTCAGAAAAACCTTAAGCTGAGCTGTGGCTATCTTAAAAGCTGCAGCTGATGAAGGGCCATGACAGCCAATATCATTGAGAGATGGTGATATGAGAGATCTCGATAGCTCCTGTGTACTGTGATAACCCAGACTGTTGCCATGCTATCAAGATTCTTGGAGTTACAACATAGAGAACTGCTTAAGAGGGGTTTTACAGGGGAAAGTAGGAAGGGAGTGGAGAAGTGAGGAGCAGGAGGAAGAAAGGGAAAGGGGGAGAAGGGCCCAGCTGGAGCAACGAGAGGGGCTGGAGTGACTAGCCGCCATCTCCTGCTCATCATCCACCTCAGAAGATGTTTCACAAATAACTTTTGAGATGGTTTAGGCCTCCTATCCTATCCTATCCTAGCCTAACCTAGCCTAGCCTAGCCTAGCCTAGCCTAGCCTAGCCTAGCCTACCCTAGGGTTGCAAGGGCAAACAGCACATTTTCCAGTGTTTCATCCAGGCCCATGTTTACCACTCGTCCTCTGGGACACTCATCATCTCCCCTGGGAGCTTAGTTGGCAGTCTAGCAGCTTCTGGGCAATTAAGCTGTAATTTTCAATTTCATGCTATTACTTCAGGATTCTCCTCTTGACCTGTCCTTAGCAACTCTCTCCTGACCTGGTGTTTTCTCTCTGCTAACTCCTCAGCTATAGCTATCGCAATCCTTGCAAGGACCAGACACTGTTTTAAAAACATGTCCTGAGGATCTCAGAGGTGTTTACTCCTTTCTGCTAAATTGCAGGCTTGTGGAGAATGTGACGTGTAACTTACAGTTCAGAGGCAGGGCATTTCCCACACTATAAAAGAGTGGACCGCAGCCACAGAAGTTGAAACGTCACTTAAAAACACTGCTATTTGAGAGGGAGGATTGCTCATTGCTGTTAAAAAGTACAAAAACACAATGCTATTCAAAAAAGCCAAAAAAAGAAAACCAAACTCTCCTGGCAATTTGTATATGTTTCAAGATGCTGATAGTTTTTAAAACCCTTTTTAGATTCAAGGGTCTCTGTGCCAAACTAAGATCCAGCAGTAAAAACAAACAGATAATGAAATAAGCACTGTGATGACAAAAAATGGGAATTGTTGCAATAATGTACTTTTCCAGGAAAATTAACCATAACATCAGTGCTGGTGAATCACGGGAGTTTTCTGAACCATAGCGTCTCCTGCTGATAAACATGATTTTGAAATCTTACGGTGTCATTATTTCCACATTAATGTTGGCAGTAGCTATGTAAAGGTTTTCTGGCACAGAAAGAAATTTCTCCTAAAAATCCTCACTTGGATTTTTTAATGCTTCCTAGAGAATTACATTAGATGAATGAGAATTATCTTCCAAAATTATTTACAAGTCTTCAGAAGTCTTGTCCCAGCTTCATCATGTGCAAGTATTTGTAAGCTACGAAGCTGTTCTGGAGAAATATGAAGCATAAGTGCTCTTGTGAGGAGAGGACAGACCCATAATTCTGATTCCTAGGTGGAGAGGGAAACTCTGCACAGTGTATTGCCTTTCAGTATCAAGCCGTGAATATCAAGTAGAAGAGGTTTAAGTCTAACAGACATATTCAAATCTTCCTCAATCAAACTTCTAGTGGACTTACGTGTCTTATGTGTCAGAGTAGGCTGGGTGATATGTTCAACTCCTCTAAACCAGGGGACTACCACTAAACAATGATGCCACTCAGAAGTACGCTACCCTGTGGGCATCAGGGCAGAGGCTCTGACTTGTTTGGGGAACAGGGTTGGAGATTTGTCACAAATTATTCACATGGTATCTGACTGTGATGCAAATCCAGGCTGGGCTGGCATCAGCTGCAGGATGTTACCATCACGATGTGGTGGCCTTCATGGAGGGGGTTGTAGTGATCTGAGATCCCCAGCTCAGTTTTTGCCTACACACGCTGTCACAGCTGGTGATAGGTAGCATTCCTCCAGGCAATTACAGTGGAAAAGATGGGATAGACATGAAGGATTAACTGTTCTCACTCAGCCTTTGACGTGTTCCTTCTGGATCACAGCTTTTGGCACATCTGTGCTTCTATGAGCAGTGAAAGAACTCTGCTAATGTGATAGCCATCATGAGCTGTGCCTGTGATCACACACACATAAACAGAAGCACATTCACTGATACAGGATGATTTTCTCTGTCAGCAGCAACACATTTCCAGTGGGGTCTCAAGGACCCCATTGCCACTACAGCGTAAATCCTTGCCATTAGTCACTGGGTGAAGCATGATGTTACCACACCAGTGTTTCATAGACCTGACTCTGGTTTTTTTCACAAGGATTCAAACCTCAGTTAATCTTTTACACTCCTGGGCTGAAGATCCCTACATAAAGAGTTTTTTGCTTTAGTGTCTTGCTGGATCTGAGACTAAAAGTGTGAATGGGTCACATCAGCCTAAAAATACAGGTGGTAGAAACTTTCAGGTTCTTGTCACTGAGTTATTTCTTCTTACTGTGGTACTGTTATTCACAGTAGTCACAGCAAGAGTCACCCAGGCACAAAATCCACATACAGTGTCAAACAGGAGCAGAGGGAAGGTGCATCAAGACCCAGCCAAGACATAAAGATGTGCCTGCCATCTGCAAAGGGTGGGGATGAGAGATGGCTGTCTCTCTGCACTGAGTGCAAAGGAACCTATTGAATTAATTTAGATAATACAGTAATGCTTGACAGCTGAAGCTAAATAAGTCGAATCCCACCTGTGAAGCATACATGGGTAAGATAAATATGAAAATAGCCTCATGGTTGATAATGATATAATGATATCCAGTAATTAAAAGAGGAAATTCAGCAAATTCAGACTAGAGGTAAGGAATGTTTTTAACCAGAGATAATTAACCATTGGAAACACTTATCCAGGCTTGTGCTTGATTCTTCCATCACTGGCAATTTCCAAATCAAGATTGGATTGGTTTTCGGAAAAATGTTCTTTGCTTCAAGCAAGAGTGACTTCAGGAAGTTCACTTGCTTGTGCCTGATACAGCTTAGGCTGGAAGTTACTGCAAGTTAGGTAGAGCAGGCCTGGAGGATCAAATGGAGGAAGTATCTGGGTTGCAGATATACTCTTTTTCTGCATATGTAATTGGTATTACATCTTTGCAATGCCAGGAATCAGCTCTATTGTATACCCCAGCATATAAATCCAGTCAAGACTCACTTAGGGCAATTTCCTTCAGGGCTTGTGTCAGGACATTGCTGAAATATGATATTAGCTTGAGCTTCAGTTTCTAATGGCAGCTTAAATGCTCCCAAACACCAGCTTAGTTTCACTTTAATTGTATAATGATGATCTTATGAACATACCTTGCAATCATTTTCTTGCATAACAGAGGAGCATAATGGTGTCTGATGGCACAGACTCAGTGTCTTCCTTGCATTCCCATATTGCAGGAGGAATCTAGGGGGACCTGCGTATGGGAATGTATTCAGAAGTGTTTTGCTTCTTATTTCAGTATTTCTTCATATCTCATTAAGAATATAAAAGAATTCTTATGAACAAAGTCAGCATAATAGCTCCCTCTGTACAACTGCTGTTCTTTTAACCCTATCATTCCCAGTTGTGTGCTGGAAGGCATTGGAAAGAAATAAGCAGCTGTCAAAGTAAGGCTTGTTTAGGCTGGTATTTGCTAAGGGAGAGGAGGATCAAAAACCTTAGAGCATAACAGCTAAACAAACCACAAACAAAGGCTTAAATCCTCTTTCTAGTTTCTTACTGAAAGGTAGCTCCTCAGAGATTGTAGCTAATCATATGGCTAAATCAGTAACCGCTGCTACTGGTAGTCATTAGTTCATTATAGGATATTCCCTATGTTAGCTAACATTCAACTCACTCCAGGATATGCATCTCAATTCAAGATTTAAATTGACACCAGAGTTTACAATGCAAAATAAAGTTTATTAGTAGAGTTATTATGGCTGTGATGATCCAAACCCACAGACAATGTTTATAGAGAGTAGTCACATCTTTTGTTAAGACAATTTTCATTTGGAAAGACTTGTTTGGCTTAAATGCCTTTCTTTTGGTCTGAAATAGAATGAGGTTTAGTTACGCTTAGGGTACTTAGCTTGTGTACTGTAACAGCTAAATTTGGGTCATACTTTATTGAGCACACCATGTACACACAACTCCTACCGCCACAGCTCTGGGAGTATCAGCCAACAACCTTCATTATGTAAAATGGAGACTAGTGAGCCTACAAACACCACACATATTCTGCTGTTACTTGTATGGCAAAGTGTTCCTGAACAGTTGGTCAAAGCTCAGAGCCCATTTAGCTGGAAACTAACAACTCTCCTACATTTTACTGAGCAGAGAACTGCTATTCCAAGAAGCATCAGAAAAATCCCCTATTTTTAAAGTAAATAAACCAAAAACAGCTATGTAAATAAGTGGAGTTAATAATTAAAGCCAAGTAACACCAGAAACCTTAAAGAATAACAGTTACCCCAGGGAGAGAGGCTTTGCTGTACTTGAAAGAACACAGTCTATAAGCAGCAGGGCATCCAAGACTGGTTTTGTGCTATGTTTCACTCTTTCTCCAAAATCTCTGGACTTCTTCATGAAGTTCATTGTTTAGTAATGCCCCACATAATAGTGCAGCCATCTGAAAATTTCCAGTATCACATTTAAGACCTAGCTCCTGAAAACAGCTAAACATGTGTGTTGCTTACTGATACAAGACTCATTGACCTAGATCTGCAGAACGAGAGGATGCATCCAATCCATCCTGTCAGAAACTGTGCTGTACCCTGTCAGTATACCCAGGCTGCAGACAGCAGTTGTTTGAAGCAATTTTAACCAACTTCCTCATGTTTTTGTATCACTGTATCACTTACAACACAGCCGAATCTTGGATCAATTGAAATGTAAGGGCTTTATTCCAGAAAAAATATTACTCTTCTCCTGCTGTGAGCAATTCCTGAGAACAAAGCAATTGGAAAGACTGCAACCTCAAGCACGGAGAGATTAGTCAGGGATTGGTGCCACAGCCTGGACAAGTGTTTAGTCATCCTGACACAGCGCCTTGACCAATAAGTTCCAGCCTTGTTTGCTGTCCTCACTGAGGAGGACAGAAATATATGAGAATCTAAAGTTCTGTGGTAGACATCTGAGTCAAGCACTTACCACACGGCTGTTACACCCACTGGTGTTTGGTTTACTCAAACTTAATAACTCTTCAGTATATTACATGGATGACAGAAATGCTGTAACTTCAGCTGGATTAGCAAAGCAGAATATTGCTATAAAGCAGTGGACTGTAATCCTTCCAGCGGGCATGGTGGTCTTTTCCTCTGTCCCTTCATAGTGTAGGTTTGTGGGTCTCTGCCCACAGGAGTTATTCGGACAGAATATGTGATCGTCCCTGGCCAGGTCTTCATAATAATTTCCTTTTCCATCAGAAAGATTGACTAGTAAGGGATTTACTTTCTACTTGAACTAACCATTCTGGTTTCCCATTTTTCCTAAGCTCGGGAAAATCTCTCAGGGTTTTACAGAGATATCATGCTATTTACCAAACTATCAAGACTTTTTTTGCCTGAAAGCTTTGAAAAGTGAATGATATGAAATTGCACCCTCTTGGAAAATCAGTCTGACTTCACTTTGTTTGGACCTCCAGCAATGTGTAACTTTAACCCAGCCCTTTCCTTGCACACCTGCTTTTATGGATGCTGTTGCAACCAGTGCAGATACGGCTTACAGGAAGCTTGGAAGGTCCTGAAGCTGCCCCTGATTCATGAACATTATTCTGCACAGGCAACAAATACAGAAGCCTCCTTTATCAATTTCATCTAAGAAAAGGCAGGAAAAAGTCACTCTGAGTACCCCTAATAGGAATATCTTAAGGGAAAAAGAACCTCTATTTTGGTTGCTAGACTTCATAGTGTGTATGTACATGTATTCATGTGTTTGTCTACGTAATTATGTCTCTTTCTAATATAACATATATATCCTGTAGTATATCACCACAGACTTTTTTATTATTATTATATTAGGCTAACACTGAGTAGAAGACAGTTTCTGGCAGAAACTACAACCTAAAAAAGGCAAGAAAGATAAAGAAGAAAGAAGCATGGTTACTTATATTGAAATAAAGCATGGAAAGATTGCCCACTTGTTTCCAGGCCATCTACAATAACTGCCTGACTCAGGTGCTTCAGTGATTACAGCACTTAAGCTCAAAAAAGGAATGAATTTCCAGGGAGCCAGCTCCCTGCTCGTTATACTGCCAGTGGAGACAGGTAGTAGGGGGTATGAGCAATGGGTAACGTCACTTGCCAAAACAAGAATAAAGAAATGAATGATGATTACTGTGTCTTTACCAAAAACTTGACTTCATGCCTTGGAGGTTCTATTTCTGTGGCTGCTGAGTCTGTTAGTTTGGCAGAAAAAGGGAAACAAAATGCAAGTCGAGTGATCCAGCTCTGGCATGCTGTCAGGGAAGCGTCATGAGCATGGGCTGGGAGATCTTTCATACAGACATCAGCATATGAACAATTTCCAGACGGGCTCCTCCAGAGCCTGACAGAGTGGTTATAGCAAAGAGGAGCAGATCAGAACACAGAATACAGACAGCTCTGATCCACCAGTCACTAGCAGCCTCATTAACAATGTCTCATGAAGGGCCATGAAGATGATGAAGGGACTGGAACATCTCTCATACCAGGAAGGGCTGAGTTAGCTAGGACTCCTCAGACCACAGGAAAGAAGGCTCAAGGAGGATCTTATCCATATGCATAAATACCTGACAGTGGAGTAAGGAAGTCAGGGCTATGCTGTCCTTAGTAGTGTTGAGTGACAGGACAAGAGGTGATGGGCATAAACCAAAATACAGGAAACTCTTGTGGATAATAAGCTCTTTTACTATGGAGATAGTTGATCACTGGTTGTCCAGAGAGGTTGTGGCATCTCCAGCTTTGGAGATATTCAAACCTGACTTGACATAGCCCTGAGAAACCTGCTGTAGCTGACTCTGCTCTCAGCAGAGGTCTCTGCCAACCTCAGGTATTATCCTGTGATCCCATGAAATGGAACCAGACTCTATATTTGCTACCACACCTCCACAAAGGGGAGAGTCCCCCTTTCCGTGGTGGTTGGTGGAAGATGATCATTTAGGGGGTACCTGCCAAGAGGTCTGCCAACTTCTCTACCTCCCACAGGGCAGAAGCCCAGTCTGCTCTCCAGGCTGTCTGTGCAATGTAGCAGCCACAACATGCTTTGTCTACATTATCCCACCCAGAAGTTATACAAACAGGTCCATAAACCAGCTGCCCAAGTGACTGAGATAAGGTTTCCCCCATAGTAGTGTTGGCTAAGGGCAATGTAGAAGAAAAAAGGCCCTCCCATCCCACTTGCAGTGCTTTTGGGCACAAGAGCAGCCCAAAGGAGGCATTAAGAAGTGCAGTAGCAATGTCACAGCTTCACTCCTGCTTACAGCATTGCCATTGTTGCCTTTCACTAGCTCCTCTGAAACACAAACAATTTAAATAAGGCATAGAGAAGAAGGGTCAGTGCCCTCAGTCAGCTAATTAATGGTGCTCTGAATGCAGTGGAGACTATCAAAAGGCAGCAGGGACACGGAAGGAAGGAAGGAAGTGCCCTTCTAGAGATGTTACAAATGGCCTTACACGCAAACAAATGCCTGTGTTCTGGAATGGCAAAAAGCAGTTTGTTAGAAACAACTGTATATCAATGGGGGCATGCTGCAGAACGTGTCTTGCTTAGGTTTCCTAAACTGCTGCTTTGATGCAATTTGCTGCTTTTCCTGCTTTGCAATTTTCCATTCTGTACCTTGTTCAGCGAGGGGGGATTAGTGAGAAGCGCCTGTAGTCAGCTAAACTGCCTTTCTGGCAGAGTCTCATGAGGAAACCGTGGGGATCAGTAAACAGAGCTCAAAGTGCGGGTGGCCATGAGCTGCCTTTTCTCCCTCTGCATCTGTAAAGGAAGTAAGAAGTGCAGCAGTCAGCCCTGTCAGACAGGGGAGATATTTCACAGGAAATAATGAATGGCTTCAGGCTCATAATTCTCTTGCAGAAAACCGTGCCCAGTTATCTTGAAAAATGGACACTTCAGGCTGATTTGTCTCTTTCAAACACTGAGGTATAACACATGCATAAAAGCATAGAACACAGACTGAAAAAGCTTATGCCTTGTTTTTTAGCGTAATTATATATGCTGTTTATTTTGGAGGATAGTGGATGATAGAAAGTTCAAGGTCTCTGAAGCAACAGGTGTAAGATTTCTTTTTGGTGGCGGGCAGTTGCCAGCATAATCCAGAGCAAAGAAGTCCCTCTCTGTATGTTCATCTGGAAGGACATAAAGCAGCACAGTCCATGACACAGACTGTAGTGTGAGGGTTCTATCTTTCACTACCATAGAAGATGCCTGCTCAGCATGTTCCACATCACCTCTTGCACCCACTGACTCCTCTGCAGCTGCAGACCAGGGCACAGGCACATCTCCTGCTGTGCCCCACCAGGAGAGCTCCCAAGGAGGGATGACATGGCAGCAAAACCATTGCTGGTGGCATCCGGGAAGAGCTGCCAATTGGCAGAATAGGCAGGAAGAAGGTGTTATTACAGCGTGTCTGCTGTGTATGACTGAAAGCTTCCCGGGATGCTGGCAGCACCTGTAGGATGAGGAAGAGGAGCTCTGTGTCTCCAAGGAGGGTGAGCCTACAGTCTCGTGGCTGAGGGAGGCCAAACGTGACTCCAGAGACAGCCATGCTGCTAAGGAGGACTTTCTATTTTGGGTAATGTGCGTCAGAACAAGACCCATGTGCGTGGTGAGCAACAGGAGCTGAGCATGTGAATCGCCACCAGTGACCGTGGTGTGGGGCCAATCCCAAGGGGCTGAGGTCTGTCCTTGCTGAGTGATCACATGTTTTGGGATAGTCAGGAGCAGGTGCATGTTACTGGGAACACTGGGATGGTCATTTCCCCACCCATGACCTTAATGCCTGTCTGGTGACCTGTCATTACAGCATCCCAGTGACAGATGTGATGACACACCCCACCTCATCGTGGTGGTCCATCCCTGCCAGTCCTCTAGCCCTGCCATTCTTGCACCTCAGAAGTTATTACAGGACAGAGGGCAGAAAGCCTAAATATCTCATGCCACGTGATGAGGACAGTCAGGACATCAGCTTAGCTAAGGCCTGTTGTTCAACAGGCAGACAGGTGTTGTTCACAGCAGACCCAGTAGCTGACAGCCTCAGCTGGGAAAAGGGCAGCTGGGGAGGCCAGCATGTGAGATATAACACCTTAGCTCTTCATTGCCTGTCTTCCTCAGGGCTATGCACACTGATCCTGGTTTGAAAACCCTGCTTTTACGCACGGCAGGTTGCAGAGGTACAGCAGCCGGAAGAAAACTAGGTCCTCATCATTTTATGCTGATGCCTTATAACAGATGACTTTCAGTCACTGGTTACCCAGAGATGTTGTGGCTGCCCCATCCCTAGAAGTGTTCAAGGCTAGATTGGATGGGCTCTGAGCAAGTTACTCTAGTGGGAGGTGTCCCTGCTCACAGCAAGGGGGTTGGAACTGGATGGTCTTTAAGGTCCCTTCCAACCCAAACCATTCTGTGATTCTATAAGTCACGCTCCTGGTCTGTGTTCTACTGGATACTTACTCAGACCATGTTGCCTTCTCCTTGGGCTCTTCCTGTGGACATAGCTGGAGTCATTTGCAGATGTAGACAACAGAGAACAGCACAACCCAGTCCTGCACCAGCACTCTTACCCTTGCAGGATCTCTCTGACCGGGTTGTAGGACTAGCCCACGACCACCTGTCTGCCTATTCTTAAACAGTGTTTTCCTTTGGATTGATGTAGCAGTCACCACATACTTCTCTGCATTTTGGTTCTACTGACTTTTTAAAAATTCATTTGATTCACTGATTTTATTAAATGTTTTGAGAACCCACCATTTCATGGCTCCCTTGATTTTCAGCCTGTTTGATTTAGTCCTTTCAATCACTTCTGTATCTTACCTTATGGCTTTCAGGAGTAGTATCCCACTATATCTATTTTCCTATGTATTTAGCTCTACTACCCCACTCAAATGATTTTTATCTCTAACCACTTACTGCCACTTTCTTCTTTATTCTCCTATCTCTTCTGCAGATTTCCAGGAAGAAGTTATCCTTAGACCCATGTTAAAGGGGAAGGATTCCATAGGGCTTTGTAAGGTGCTGTCCTAAATCATGTCTATTCAGTAATTTCCTTAACAAAATAGATAAGCCTAGAAAGGTCATACACTACATTTTGAGATCAAAGTGATGGAACATATTATTAAAGAAAGAGTTACTTCTTTCTTTAAAATTCAAAATTACATTAGCAAATTGAAGAAATTGTCTGAAAAGTCCAAATAGTATTCAGCAGATACAAAAGGTGCTGCACTCAGGAAGAATAATCAACTATATGATATAGTTGGTATAGTTAGAGAGTAATGTATGAATGTAACGGTGGATCACAAGCTGATCATGGGTCAGGAACATCATGTTGCTACGAAAAAGCGCGGCATAATACTGAAATCAGTTGAGAAGAATATAGCCTCCATGAAATAATCCTACTGA
Organism: Pezoporus occidentalis; assembly: GCF_034315485.1. Classification (NCBI taxonomy): domain Eukaryota; kingdom Metazoa; phylum Chordata; class Aves; order Psittaciformes; family Psittacidae; genus Pezoporus; species Pezoporus occidentalis. The sequence goes on from NW_026913016.1 coordinate 2,374,590, forward strand.
AGCTCCCTGGTAAGGCATCAACTGTCACACTTCAGCATTATATTTTAAGAAATCCTAGAGAAGAACGCAGGGAAATAGGCTGAATCATCTTCAAACTCTTCTGAAAAGAAGATACGATCAGTCTGTTCACATCCATCTGTGAAAGAATGGGGAGATTCAACACTAGCTGTGAGAAACATATTAATGAAGAGGAGGGTGAACAAGTGGAGGGTCTGGAAAAGTCCTGGAGCATCTGCTGCTGGAGATCTTTAAGAATGGATCAGGCATGCATCTGGGAGAAATAACCTTGACATGGAGGGTCCTGCTGTGGGCAGAGGAATAACCTCCTTCACTTCTTGAGTCCCCTTCCAGCTCTAAGGTCTGCTTTCTGCCTGGACATGAGCCTGCATCCTCTGCTCTTACCTATATCCTGCATGTCTCCCACAGCCTGACCTCAGCCCAGTCTCACCCATCCCTTTGCAGGAGCATGCTTGCCAGCTTCTAGCATATTGCTGAAGTCGACCTTCAGTGTTCTGCCTCTTTCTCTTGTCACTTTCCCTCTCGCCTTCTTGCCTTTTCCCCTTTCTTTCCACTTGCACTTTCCCTCTTCCCACACGCTGCAGTCCTCCATCCTGCCCCAGACCTGACACCCAGCCTTGCCACACTCTGCAGGCAGAACATCCAGGGAATGGGGAATATTACCTCTCATGACAAAGCTGGCGCCAAACAGATGGGTCGGGAATGTCTACCCCAGGTCTCTGAGTCATTGCTCCAGACTGTTTGCCCATTCTCCCCTGCTTTGGTTACATTTGGTGAAGACTTGGCAGCACTTTTTCCCAGTTCCCTAGATCATTTCTTTGCTTGTTTTTGAAAAGGACTTTGCTCCTGCAGCCCTTGAGCTTGATGACCAGGCCAGATGGTCTGAGTGTTTTAACCCAATCTCTATTCTATTTATCTCATCTTTTAGGATTTTCCCTGTGATATTTGTTTACACTTCCCACACGTGCCTTCAACCCAGCCCAAACCCCAAAGACTTCCAATTCTCAGAAGTGTTTTTGAGCACACAACATGAAAGGATGGGGATTAAAATTAAGCCAAATGGGCAAACATGTCCATAAAAGGAGAGCACAGTGGGCCAAGACCATGTGTAGTCTTGCAAATCCACCCTGGGATTTCAATTCCAGTAACAAACTCATCTGAGATTTGCTCTCACAGTTTACACCCTCCCCTGAAAACAAGCCGATGGAGAGCATGATGCAGCAGTTACCATAGCAGCCAGCACCAGAAGAATCCATTAAGTGATCACAGTCCCATCTCAAAGTGAATTACCAGGCTGCAGGTGAACTTTTGTACCTCGAAAGATGTCTCTTGGGGAAAACATGTTGTTGTGTGTGGTGGAACAGGAGAATGCCCATTGGTTGCACCGACTTGCAGCTACATTGTTATCCTTAATTATGTCTGTGCTGGTTTTAAAAGTACTGCACACGCTTTTCCTTTTTCCTGTCAGGTGGTTTTTGTGCTGTTTTTATTTTTCCTGAAAGGCGAGACAGAGCGCCCCAGTCAATAGCGACTAATGAAATGTGCTTCAGGCCTCTCTGTGTTCTGCCACAATTAGATTGTCAGCCATCCCAGGAGAGATGCTATTATGTATGTGGGTGTGGAAAATGTTCTATCACTGTTAATCGTTCCTATTATAGTAGCAGGTAGCACTCCAAACATATCAACACCTCTTTATGGTGTCTGTTTTTCACACATAGAACGTTGGAAGTCAACTTGTATGCTCATGCATAAGAAATATGTAAATGGAGCCAGAAGGTGGAAAGAGGATGGATCCTGGCAAGATCCTAGGAGCACAGCACACTGTACCTTCACAAACACAGGCCCTTAGATAGCCAGAGGCATGTACTGCCAGTGGCTGGGAGGAGCTGGTCCTGCACACAAATTCCTGATCCAGACCTTGCATAATCCCTCCTATTTGTACCGTACTTCTGTCTTATTCATCACAGCAAGTGCTGACAGGCATGCAAGCACCTTTTTAGAAGCAAAGTGCAGCTGCAGATATTGACATTTTGACCCACAAAGGCTTGCAGTAGCAGAAGACCCAGGTTAAATTAGCGAGTGGTTTTTTAACCCAACCTTGATGCCCTTCCAGAAAGTCACTTGAAGCCTTTAAGTCCCTCCACATTGTGACTATCGTAATAGCCACATGAAGAGCTATTAAGAACTTCCTGTGAAGGAAGGTACTGAGAAAACTGCAATGTCTGGGAAAAGCAAAACAAAAAATGAACAAACCCCAGCCTTCCAGAGAACTCAAATTGAGCTTGACCTTCAAAAGGTATCGTTTGCTTCCTGTTTGCTGCCAAAGTACAATGAGGTTTATATTCGGGCCCCACCTTTCAGTGTCTGGGTCTAAAAATATAACAATGAACTTGTGACACAAAGGCCCTGTCTCCTGGAGAAGCAGATTTTACATCTAGCTGGAAAGCACAAATTCTCCCCTCTTCGAGGCAGAGCAAATTCTGAGGGGGTGGATGGCTTTTTTTTTTTGTTTTTTTTTTTTTTTTTTTGTGTCTTTCTATCTTTAGTTCGCCAGACTTGGGAGGATTTCATCAGGATTAGGCCAGACTTACACAGCTGTTTGTTTTACGTGATCGTGACTAGAACCATTTTAAGGCACTTGTCACTATGGTTACCTCCTCGATGCTGTTCTCCAAGGCGTCTGAGCCAACACAAGGCTGAGAGGGAACGTGGGGCTACCTGAGTGGGAACATGCATCAATGTCTAACTTGCAAGTCTTTTTATTTCCTTGAAAGTGTTGAGTCTCAGCTCCATGGATAAGAAAAGTTTGTGAAGGCTTACTTTTAGTCTATGTTCAAATGCCACCATTCGACCATCAATGACTACCTGGTGTTCTTCAGACAGCTCTTGCTTTCATATAAGAAAAACCTTGGACAACAGTGTGGGCAATGTGGTGGTATGGGGACAAAATGACATTCTGTGAGACAATTCAATGCTCTAATTTTAATTTCATCTGAAAAATTAAACCTAATGCTGCTTCTTACTGAACTTTCATTCCTTCTGTGAAGCCCACCACTCACGTCTAGTGGGAATTAGACCAGACATATTCTCAGTTTCTCAGCAATAGACTGACTGATGTTTGCATGACTATGGCTCACTTGTTTCATCTTCTCTTTACAGAGTTCAATGCTTTGTTCTCTTCCTGTTTTTTTCTGGAAGCATTTCTGCTTCTCCCTCTCCCTGTTTAAGTTTCTGTTATTCCTAAAGCAATTACATTCTTAGTGGTTATCAAATAGTCGTGTGAGGTCTTGCTGATTCAGTGGAGCCCCTCAGAAAATGCGGAAATAGGCTGGTTATTTTCTTATTACATTTGTATAAGAACCAGAGTCTCTTTCAAACCTCATCTAAGTCCATGGATCATTCGGGAAATGCCTGAACATGGGCCATCCTTTTGCATGCACAAGAGCATCTATACACCAGCCAGCTCTCCTAAAAGGAGGTCCTGGTTGATTCCCCAGACCATTGTACAAGAGGCTGTGAGAGACAGAGCACTTTCAGCTGCCAAAGGGTCACACCATGGAAACCTAAAGGCCCTTATCTGTGAAAGGACAGAGTGACTTACCAACTCTGTCGCTTTCCATCCAGTATATGGATAGAAATAACACCACCAGAACAGCAGTAGGGATTTTTCATGGTGCTTATTTGCAGTATGGCTGGTGTTAGTCATTGCTTACTCCAGCAGGTGCAAAATGTTCCCATCAGGTTCATACATCTTACTGAGATGAAAGTTTAAGGCCTGAAAAAAGATCTGCCAAAGCCAGCATTTGTGTGAGAGACAGAAATGTGAATATCAGAGGGAATTATTTTGATCAGCTTTATGTGTCAAAACTAGCTGATTCCCAGAGCCAATTTCTCAGAACAGTCTGGAGTCCTTTCTAGCCAGCATGGGTACGTCAGTACTACTGAGACTGTGATAGTCTGCCTTGCTTCAGAATGTCCCAGCAGCAGTGTGAAGGGCATAGTCTCAGTGACAGCTTGCACATGTCCAGTCACATCACAAAGCTTTTCTGAAGCATGGATTAAATAAGGATCCTCTCTGTCCCAAAAGGTCTCACAAAGATGCACTAACTCCTAATAGGTCTAGACATCATCAGAGTTAGTTGTCTCAATATGCCAGTACCTTGTGCTCCCCACTGGGACCTAGGGGTCAGGAGCCCATCAAAGACAAGGTGGTAATGGCTTGGCCTCTCTCACCTCCCCCAAATTAGTGGTTACGTGTGGCAAAGGAGAACTGTCCAGAGAAAGGGAAACACAGTCTGTATCAGGGATGAGCATGCAGCAGGAGCCCCTGTGCAGGGCTATCTCACCATGATGCCCTAGGCCGTGGGGTGCTGCTTTCTCTGTTTGGGGCCATGAAAGGTGATGAGGACCAACGGGCAGGGATTGATGTCAAAGGTGTTCTTTGGTGTGGTTAAACTGAGGACAGTCACAAGGGGCACTGTTGTAACACAGCTCTCCGATATTTGCATGCATGCAAAATCGGATTCACTTCTCTGCCCCGAACTGCTATGAACTCTGCATTAGTTTTCTTGTGGCTCTTTAAAGAACAGTGAACTTATGGTAATTACAAAACTGCTGTGTTGAACACGAGCTCATCAATTTTTCTCTTTTCTACTTCAGTCCTCCCATTCTCTTTCTCAGAAATGCCAAAGCTCTTTAAAACAGAAAAGCCAATCGTCTGTAAAATGCAGTATGTGACTAGAGTGCAAGAGCAACTGCATTTGCTGGTAAATAAAGTACCAATAAAAAAACAATCAGTAGGTATTGTGCGCTTATATAAAGGGGTCTTGCAGCATGTTTGGACAGCTGCTGCTATTAAAATTTTTGCCAAGGAGATTTAAAAAAAGCTACTTTATAACTGCCATTTTCACAAATATACAAATACTTTAATGCCAAACTGAAACCTTCTTGGAGCTACCTTTATAGTTATTTTCAAAATATTGTAAACTTTTGAATAACATGATCTGTTTTTACCCTATATATCTGCCCTGAAATGATACAGAAAGTAAATATATTAGTAATATACTTCTTAGTATATTACTAAGATACATGCACGTCTATGCTTGTGTGTACATCTATCCAAGAATGTTGTTTCAGGGTTTCTTCCCTATCTTGGAGATTATATTGAATAAAATATTTAAATCTCAGAGGGTTTTTTTTAGAATTTATAATAAAATTACAAAACTCAGAACTGCAGAGGTAGATGAAGAATATTTGCTGCTAAACTGAGTTCAGGATGGACTTAATTACCTGTTACTGAACAGCACCGGGTGGACTGGGGACATATTCATTCTAAGAAAAATTTCTTCAAGATGTGCCCTGCTCTTGCTTCATGAAATGTAGACTTAATTCCCTTAGAAACCTAGGGGCCTCAGCACTGGTGGTAGAGGCGGAGGGTGAAGGAAGACATGCCCCCAGGCTTTTTTCCATTGTGTCACTCAAGTGATTCCCTAAGGGAACAAAGTTTATTCTTACATTTTCCAAATGCTAATAAATAATGCTCTTTCTGTTTTCCTTGAGAGTCTTTGTTACCAGTTACAGTGCCAGAATATAGGGCAAGGGACCCGGAGTGGGAGGATATGAGACTCCAGCTAGGGGCATTTGAAAGTATATTGCTTTAACTCTTTGCATGCTGAAAAAGAGATGTTATAGCATCCTGGGTTTGGCTCCAGATTGCAATAGATGAGGCTGCCTCTTTTTGTATTGCAAGGATTTTTCTCCTAACTCCAACCTGAATATCTAGTTGGAGCAAAAACTTTTTTTATTCCCAGGTATAACTATAGTCCAACATTTTTTTCCCACAGCAAGATAATGCAGAATGCCCACAAGAAACCCAAGCACAGTTTGAGATGACTCCTGGGGCAGGAAGGTTGCTTTATACCATCCAGTATCCAGTACTGACATGCTGTTCCCAGGCAGGAACATTGTTGACAGGAAGATGTTTATTGATCATGTTAGAGCAGCTTTGGAAACCAAAAATGTATGACATGTTTGCTGTCAAAATGTCATGCTGAAGCAGTCTGACCACAGGACCAGGCACCAAGTGATCCAGGTAGGGGCCCTCTCTGGGCTCTGGCACTCATCTTCTGCCTACACTTCGATCAAGTTATTTGCAGAGTCTCACCCAGTTTCATCAGATGTAGAATTTGCAGTGTGTGCTAACAGCTATCAGTCCTCTTCAGAGGGGCTCAGAAGTTTTGTTCAACCTCTTGTGTGGAAAACACTATGAACAGGAGGATAAAGGGCTGGAACATATTTTTGAAAGCATATAATCAAGGTGATTTAGATTTGATTCTGAAGAGAAACTTCTTTTGGCAGTATTCTACTTACTTGAGCTATAAATAGCCATTCAGGCTGCAAAATACTCTTCATAAGATATACCCCTGATTTGGCCTGAGTGAGAAACAAAATGTGGTCTTCAGAATGGAAGAGAATAAAATAAAATGTTCCCTCAATGGAGCTGACATTACTTTGGCCCTGGATGGTGTTTTCTGCTTTATGACCCACGAAGCTAGCTTACCATGTGGTCAAAATTACATTAAACATTTCTGCAGTCCTGGTGCATGCAGTAGGATGTTCTTCTTCCAAGGGAAGTAGCTCATCCTTTAGAGCTGTTTGTATTGCTATCACCATGGCAACCAGAAAAGATGAAAGTCAGAACCCAACCCCACCCCACCCCCCCAAAAAAAAACGTTAGCTGTGGTATGGATGGGCAGTCAAATTGTAAAACCATGCACAGACTTTTAAAGGAAATGACTGTTCTGTATTAAACAGACCTAACAGAATCCCTAGTGCCATAGCCTAAAAATAGCACCCCCAGCGTCATTAAGTGCAACGGCTTTCATAAACCTCTGTTAAAGCAAACATCAGGAATGGAGAATTCTCCCTCTGACAGGGGTGATGTTTTTCCATCCTGCTTCTCAGGGGATTGCGTCCCACAGCACAGACTGCTTCCAAGAAGGAGCATTTGTGGTCCTGGTTTTGACATGGGTTTTATGAAATACAGCTACGAACAGCTGTGACACTTGTTCTTCCTGAGCTGGGCAATGAAAGTGAGACATCAAATAAGCCCTAAAATTGGATCCCTGAATACAGCACTTTGGATCCTATTCCAGTAGACTTGATTGGGACTCATTGTCTAAACCAGTTTGGAAGAAGATCTTTGGTCAGGCAGGGTTCTCGTGTCATCCCACATGGAGAGTATCTTTGTCCTGCTGCCCAAATTGGGAAAACAAACTGGTAGAATTCTATAAAGGGATTTTCAATAGAAGGGATAAGCCTGTATCTTCCACAGAATAGGACAAAAGTCTGATTTTTAAAAGGTAGCTAGAAAAGCTTCAAATTTCCCACAGCAATATTCCATTAAGGCATGGCTTGGCCTTAGATTTGAACTATAAGTTTCTGTTTAAAATTAAATGAACTGTCTCAAAAGGGTGCCTCTTCACTTGTTCCCAGGTTCTACCACCAATGAGTCTATCAGAAATGGTGATCTGAAGGCAGTTCTCAAATCTAGTTGCAAACCCCGGGGTAGACAAACCTTACCTCTTTCGGCATTGTATTTGAGTTAAGAAGACTTGTTTAAAACACTTAAAATATTGCTTCATCTCTTAAAAGGAAGCCTTTGTACAACAGGCTCCTTTACTATTACACAGAATAAATTCAGCAAGATCTTCCAGGTCCTCCTCTTTACTTATTTATTGTAGGCTAATAGAGTTCTTTTTCCCTTGATGAACATAGTGATTAGATAGATAAAGCTCAACACCACTGAGTCAGATGAGGACTCGCTTGTTAAACATTAACAAGCACCCAGCCTTTTCAAGTGTCTGCTACAGATATACCTGGGGCAGGCTTCATGGTTTGCTTTTGTACTTTTTTTGCATGCTATATTAAGCAAGCACACCTATGCATGTTTACTAGGGTAAGGATCCTTTGGAGAGTCAGCTTTTCTTTCTAACAAAGGCAGCCACTGGTTTCATGGTCTTACCATCTTTTGCAGCCTACTTTTGCCTTCACATGCTTCACATGCTTCTGTCCACTTTCAGAGGTGCTTTGAACCTCTGGAGTGCAGCTTATCTCCCGTTCTCTGTTTGCAGATGACATTGCAGGACATTTTTAAAATGAAAATGGAGTACAGACAGACCCATATTTACTCTTCCAGAAAGGAGCTCGGGTAAATCTGACATTCATTGGGGAACTCTGTAGAGGCAAAATAGAAGCTTGGCATTCCTGTGGCTGCAGTTGCCTCCAAAGAATGAGTAGTTTCCAATCTGAGGCAGTACTCAAGGCCAGGTTGGACAGGGCTTTGAGCAACCTGGTCTAGAGGAAGGTGTCCCTGCCCATGTCAGGGGGTTGGAACTGGGTGGTCTTTAGGTCCTTTCCAACCCAAACCATTCTATGATTTCTATGATTTCTATTTTTTCTATGATAGAAAGATACTTGGATCCTTGGGAGACTGTTACCACACCTTTTTCACTGGCAATGTCATTCCCACCAGTTTGTCTGCTTCCCATGGATCTAGCTGTGGATGTGGAGGAGAGGTGGCCCAAGTGGCTATGCAAAACATCATCATTACAAAACCTGCAGAGTGGAGAAGAGAAAACGGGGCCTTTTGTGATCTTGGTTTGCAAAGCTTGGAGAAGCCTCTGGCTGCATGAAGGGTGAATGGAGGATGTGTCTGGACAGACAACTGAAGATGGTCACTTGCTCCTACCCAAGCTAGCTAATACACATCCACTCCAGGTTGGTGGACATTTACATACATATTAATGTGCCAGTAAGCTCACTAGGAGCACTAGTCCATACACTCTGGATTAGGGAAAGAGTCAATACTCAACTATCTGCACCATTTCTGTGGACATAACTTTAGACAGTGCCAGTTTTTAAGGAGATTTTGTCCATAATCCTCACTCTTCACAGAGAGTACTTTCAGGTACCTTCCATGAATGAGGAATGCTCCCTTTTCTTCCCCCTCCTGTCCTGAACGCATCCACCACAGTGGGCAGGAAGAGTCACTCAGGCACCCACTCTCTATCTCTAATGCCAATTTACACTATATGCAATGCCTACCATGTAACCTGCTGGTCCTTGCATTTGGTGCTGTGCCTAGCACACAGGACTTGTGAACCTGTTGCAGCTTCTAGGTGGGGATGTGCTGGTTTTCAAATGTAAGGTGTTGACTAAGGGGCTGGATACACTCAAAACTCCCATAGCCTTGCATAGCCTAACACCTAAGGCCAGCTTCACCTACATGCATCCACAGATCCAGTAACAGGTTGCAGAAAAAAGGCTTCATTTGAAATCCAGTTAATGTTGTTCCTCTGGTTACTCCCCTACGGACCCTTGTGTGTGTCCTCCCACAGTACAGAAGCTTTGGTCTCCAAACACAACTAATAAAAACAGACACAGTAAGAGAGAAACAAATTGTGCCTGAGTAACTGAAAGCTTAATGGAAGCACAAATGAGGCAAAAGTCACTATACATGCATTTATTTTCACTAGTTCTCATATTTACAGGACATCCAGCAAAATGTAATTTGATAGTAAGCCCAGCTAGTTACAGTATCCAAGGAGAGTGAAAATCCCCTCAAATTGGATGAAACTTGATGCTGCCAGAGCACTGCTGAATCCCCTCCAGTGTATATCCAAATCACATTCCTCTTTTACTCTGCTGAGTGCTGCCCAAAGAATCAACAGTAAATCAAGTAACCTGCAATATACTTTTTTATAATGCATCTATAAATTTCATGGAACTATGGATTTCTTCTTATGAAATTTAATTTGAGCCACTTGGGGAAACATTTCCATATTGAAAGGAACTCCTGGCTTTCATTGCACTTATACTTTGCTTTTACTGAATTGCAAATGCTTAGATTTAAAGGGACATAGCCAAGGTAAAGCCTGCCTGCTTGAAAGCCATTGGACCCATTTCCACTTGGCAGGAAAAAACAGGCAGCTGCTGTGCTGAGCAATCTCATCTCCGCCAACCACTTGAGGATGGGCAAGTGAACATGGGCTTATGAGTAATGCTGGCTTTTATGCCTCCCGGATTGCTATGTCACAGGGAGGACAAGGTAAGAGCCTGCCCATCATTTCCAGCAAGGCTGACTCATGGAGAGAGGTGCTGCCAACTTCCCTCAGGTACAAGGAGCACCCAGCACCGATCAGGCACTGTTAGGTGCTTAAACAAAATGTAGACATAGAAGGTGACTATAATAACAGAAAAGGACATCAGGAGTTTGGAAATGTGGGAAGAATAAAATGAGAAAGAGACAGTGGTTAGAAAACGTTTGTATATAGTTTGAACAACAAAGCTGACCTCTTGCTGTGTCTATCTTTATGGTTCACACAGACGTGTCATATCACACAGCCTTCTGAGAGAAAAGGTAGCGTGCCACAAGTTACTTGAAGCACCCACTAAGGCCTGAGGTTGCTGCTGCTGTTGCACACCTGTGGCAAAGGCTTTGTTGAGCTTGTCACTCTGCCTGGTACCTCCTCTGCAAGCAGAGCCACTGCAGAGAGTCACTGTTTCACGTAAGAGCATTTAAACATCACTATACCCAGGTGTAAATTGAGGAACCTTGGGGGACACACTGACCTGAGTTGGCTTCCCAGCTCTGAGAACAGTAAGCATTGACTCCACTGGTGTCACTGAATCAGAGCCTACAGGAACCTGGGACAAAGAATAGGGAGAGCAGGGGAGAGCCATTCCATGGGCTGGACAGGAGACCTCCATTTCTGTCATTGCACAGCGATCAAACCAGCCACACTCAGTTGCTCACAGATGCATGAGCAAAGCCAGGAAAATTATTGCTGTCCAGCTAGGCTTTTGCAGAGAAACCTGCGTGAATCCCCTGCATCACACTTTTCTACATCAAGGTCTAAGAAACAGGACATCAGCAGGAAACGTATTGGAAAAAAGACGACTAAAGTAATACAGCAACCCCCCTCACTGAGTTTTGCAAGAACTGGTTAGGGTCCAGTCTCCTACGAGATTTTTGAGTGAGTTTGCTGAAGCCACAACAGTATCATGACCAAGAGAGTTGCCTCCAGCCTTTTATCCTGTTCTTAACACATGTACCCACCCCATTCAAATCAAGTTCCTAGTGCCATGCTCTCTAGTTTTCCACCACTCTCCCACACTCCTGGTATCTTTAATGTTGCACATTTTTTCAGCACCAGTTACTGGTTTTGTAGCAGCTGCCTACATGGGTATGTTTATCTCAGGAAATAGGTGAGCTGCCTTCATGGACATCCTAGAAATGGTTTTCTATATCATCAGTGATAAATCTCCCACAGTCTGGGAACACCCAGCCCAAAAATGTCTTGAGATCCTTTCCAGATCCCGGTTTCCATGGAATAATGGCATGCATCCACATACCCGAAAATATGTCCAGCTACTTATATGGTCTTTTTGTTGTTCCAAGGAAGGCTTGAATATTTTTATTCTATACACTCTTTGCATTTCCAATATTTTATTATTGCTTTTTAAAAAATCTACTTTAAAAAGGAGAAATAAGGTTCCTATGAAGCAGATATGGGATTGCCAGTACAACCTTGGTTTGGAGCAGTTTTGGAAATACGGAATTATTTGCTAAGTAAAAGAATTTTACTGTTATATGATACACTAAATATTTCTTTAAGAAAACCTTTAATCAAGAAAGTGTATTGTTTCAGGGTGGAATTGGTTTGTGGGCTAAATCATTGTGTATGTTAACTAGAGTTTAAAGTGTCAAAGGTCTGAAACACACAGGCCATCATTTACAACTGATAAAACTGGCGTATAGTTTGCTCTGGGTCATAAATTATCCTCCTACCCACCTACCATCTGCACATCTATTGCTTACATGCCAGTTAAATATTATTTGAAAGTATTGCATCATAAATAAAAATAAAATAAATAAAATTAAAAATGGGTGAAATGTGATGAATTGAAATTGGCTTCTCAGTTCTAAATCTTAACAGGAGTTTAAAAGGGTTTTAGCAAATGATTGGATATAACCTTGTTTCTCAGTCTTCTGCAGAACGACATGTTTTCTCACAGGAGTGGGAATCACAGGTCATCTTCAAATGAAGGGAACCACTTAGCTAATTTGGTGCCTTTCCACTTCTAACAATATTTATGTCAGCAGCAGGACAGGTGATTGAAAAACATCTCAGAGCCGATTGCATTGATTAACATAACACAGTCATAGGCACCTGGGCCAGGACAGAGGAGCTGGTCCTCTGCAAATCAATGCTGAGGTTACTAGGAGGTATAAGGAGCTTAGGATCAGCCCGTAAACTCCATGGGAGTTTGCTTTATCACACAGGAAGTCTGTTTCTAAATTGTATGAAAACAAGCCCTGAGGATATTTGGTTTTGTTCCTCCCCTTTCCACAGTGTAAGTGGTTTCTGCGCATGTGTTCTTGACGGGTTTGGATACAGGGGTGTTGTGTTTACAAGTGGACTGTTTCCCTCAACCACTTTTCTAGCAGGCATGCTACAGCACCCTGCACAGCTCCTGATTTTTGTATGGTAATAAAATTCACATGTAGCTGACTTCAGAGAAGTCCTGTATGTCTTTTCACCTTGCCACTCTCCCAGGACTCCAATGGAGGCAGCTCCCTCAGTGTTTAAAGAACTGACAAGAACAATGTTCCAGGCAAAAATTCTCTCAGGGCCGACACTATTGCCTTTGCAAAAGACAGGTTTTAGGCAGCTGTGCCTCTGCCTGCACTTCCAGCGTGCTATGATCTGCATGCACAGTTTGGGTTAATGCTGGAGAGGGATTGCAGATCATTTGTGAAGTGACTGCTTCCCCACAGACGTGCCAGTCAGTGTTTCAGAGCTTCTCCTCATAGCATGTGAATTGTCATCTCAGAGAATGATTCAGGTTGGAAGGAGCCCCAAGAGATCAGCAAAGCAGGGTCAGCAATGAATTCAGACCAGAAATTAAACCACCTGATTCTTTTGCCAGTCATCATGAGATCAGACCACTCTGGGGCTTCCTGCCGCACAGGGGTACGGCTGTGCGAGTGCTTGTGGGAAAGAGGAGACGGGAAGGAGATACTGTCCATTTTAGGAACAGAGATAAGAAACATTTCAGGCAGTTGAGACCAAAAGGCTGTAAGGGAGGAAGGAAAGGAACAGAGAAATTCATCTTGGTCGTTTGAGATAAGAGTCATGGTTTCAGAAAACACAATTTTTATTTATTCTTCAGAGCCTTAACACTATGATATATTGCCTAAATCTTTTGACTTTTTATTGCGTGCAGTCATTTGCACTCATTTGACAAAGCAGTGAAGAAAAGCTATGCTGCTGCTTGCATAGTCTTGTACTCATGTCCAGGGTAGATACAAATGGGAATCACACCAGGTACAAAAAGAAGAGGAGTCAGCTCATGCTTAGTCAATTCTGCATAATACAAACTTGCCTTGAGGGAAATCTTCCAGACAGGCAGATTAAGCCTGCCTAAGGATCGCATACATCTTTAGCCACCACCAAAAAAGAGATTGCATCTTTCCATGGGCTCCTTTCTTTAAGCAGAAGTCACTAACTGCTTTGATCTACCTCCACAGTTATTAGATTCTACTCTACTCAGGCCCAATCTGCCAGGTTGCTAGCTAAGTTAATGCTCTCAGGATAAACACTGATTCAAAAAATCTAGTATTTTGAAAGATCGTAAGCATTTGCAGAAATACAACTTTGCCACTTGCACTTGCCCAGATCCAGTTTAGGGACATCATTAAAATAATTACACCCCTTTAAGATGCTCTTTTATGCAAATGTAGGAGCTTAAAATGCCTTCAAAAATCAAGCAAATTTTATTGCCTAATCTCTTTGAGTGCCTTCATTAGGTTTGGCCTCCAATGACTGTGATTGGTAGTGCCCCAATTTTCTGTCCCCATACCTTTTTGGGTTAGACAGTAAAGATGAGGAACTGATGCCAGAGTTTCACTTCATAACATCCCTAATTCCTGTTTAGTCCCATTTTAGTGGGAGTTATATGTGTCTAAGGATCTGGGCCACGAACCTTCAAGGTCAGGGCTCCAAGGCTCACTTGCACAGGCAGGACTTCCTGTGATGCTCAAATGTTTCTGCACTGGTAAGGAGCTTCTAAGTAAATTTTTGATGATTTTTGGCCATCTTCATAGCCAGTAGGCAGAGTGCCACCAGCAAATAATTATCTGTTTCGCACAATTAAGTTCTTTATATAGACAGACAGAGTTTTGTGAGCTGTCAGAATAATAACTCCTGGGAGAATGGAAACAGGGACATGGAAACACTTGTACAGCATTTGAGAAGACTCTAACTGCGAATTACTTTTGGGTGAAGAGAAAAATCAATAGGCACATAAACAGCAACAGACAGAGAAGATACACAGTTCACTGAAGTTTACAGTTCTTCTGGAAAAGTAAGTGAGTCTTGCATAACAGCTCTGGGTTTGCACACAGCAGTCCACTGCATTGTTATTTCCCATGCGTTGTGGCAGGTATATCAACCCTGAATGCACCAGAGCTTTACAGCATGTGAGCCACCAACTCAGAGCTTGCCATCCTACCCAGCTTCTTCATTCAGTGGGACAGCTGCTCAGCTCATTGTTGGCAACGGTTCCCCTTTTGTCACAGCTGAAATGTTAACAACGACAAAGGTTTTTCAGATAAATTTGGGAGCATTTTTTGTTTTGAGGTGTGCAGAATTTCTGTGTAATGATCCCTCTAGAACACCAGTTTTGAACTCTCAAGAGACTTGTGTCCTGTTCCTTGTCACCTGTGCCAAGGAGAGTATGTATTTTCCCCACTGCACAGAGGCATTTTGTAATTTAGTTCTCTCTTCTTTGGCAATCCCACCGCAAATGGACAGAGACTCACAAGGAGTGGCATGTTAGTTTGCAAGACCCCAGAGTTTGCTCCTGTGTACTTAAGTGCTTCCTCCTATTGGAATATCCATCTGTAATTTCCAATGTCCTTCCACCTCAAACAGGTTTGCCAGATAGAAAAAAATTATCCACATTGATTTGTATAAGATAGACCAGCCACAAAGGAACAAATAACTGTACAAGGTCACTTACAAAGCTTTTACTCAGACAGAAAGAAAACCTTGATTTCTCAGTCTCTGTTTAAATTGGCCAGTGGGATAGTGTGTGGGATACTGTGGGATAGTATTCCCTTGGAAATGCTGATGAGAGACTTTTTCAGCGTATGCCAGAGCTTTTGTCCAGCCCACACACTCACTGGGGATGTGAGACCCTGGAAGACGTGGGTGCACATGCCCGTGTCTCATTTCAACATGGAGTGGGAGCACACACCTCAGAAATGCTCTAGGGTACACCAGTATAGATAGCAATTGAATTCCTTGCCAATAACATTCCTTCTCCCACTCATTTCTGTCAGGACCAGCATCCCAAACTTGACATGAATATATATATATATAATGGTTTAATTTTGTATTGAACAAAAGATACACAGTGGTGCTTGTCTGATTCCTATGGCTACAGACTCAAGGGTTAATGTATAACCACTATATTCCTGAAGTATTTAAGTTGCTATTTCCCTTCACTTTGCCAAGGTAATGAGGTGTTTGATGAAGGGAGTTCAGCTGCAGACCTGCAAATGTACATTCTGTAGGCTAGAGAGAAACCACAACAGGCTCTTGCGTTTAATATTCTGATAAATTGGGCACTTCTGCACCTTACATCAGGCAGTGACACAATGCAGCCTTGTTAATCCAAATAGAAAGTGCTCCTTCAGCAATGGAGTCTAGGTCTGTTTCAGCAGAATTAGATTTGCATCACTAATTCAAAACACCATAAAAATCCAAAGGATGTTCTGCAAGTAGAGGCTATCTGCTCATCTTTTCAGATAAGTGAAGCATAAAGCTTCAACCATGTGAGGAGGTAATGGAACAAGCTGATGCCAGCAGGCAGAGCTGGTTAGTTAGATTAAAAGAGCATATCTGGTGATGATTGTCTTCTGTTTTTTTTTGAGAAACCCATCAAGAAGTGTATTAAAACAGCTCAGAATCACTGATGGATTTTATCTACCGCCTGGTCTCATGCTGCTGATAACTCCAAGATCATCATTCTTTTTCAAGACTTTGAGCAATGTAATTAATGTTTCTTGGAAATAAATCAATACTTGAGATCACCTCTGAATAGCACGCTGGCCAGACAATCTGCCTTCCTTATTGAGACATGGCTCCGAGTCACTGGTGTCAGAGTTTACGCTCTCACCTTTTTGCTACTGTGTTTTCTTTGTGGGGGAGGTTTTCTTGTCACAGTAAAAGCTTCAGACCTCTTTCAAGGGCCACTCCAGAGAACTGCAGTGATCGACTCTGATTTCATTAACCCTTGCAGCAGGTCCGGGCGGGAGATGGGCTGCAGCAGACTGACTGCAGTTTCAACTCTCACCTTCAGGAGCAGTTCATCACACTTTGCCTCTCCTTCATCCTTTATTCCCAGTAGAATACACACAAAATAAGAATGCAATAGACTCTCAAATAGTGGTACTCAGTGGCAAAGGGAAAGGCACTCCGTGGGGTGTCAGGGGGGTACTACCCCAAGGCAACAATGCCTCTGCTTTTAGTTGCCCCTGGTAACACCTCTTTTTCAGGCACTAGGATGGGCAGGCATTTCAGTAAATATAATTTGCCTTTTTTTAAACATGATTAATTCAGAACCTGGCAAAGCTTAGGTAAATTCTCTAGAGGCTTGAAACTGTTTAGTCTGAGTTTTCAGGGAAATGGAATTGCACTTTTGAGCAGTTAGGTCATAGGTAAGCCCTAGGAATCTTACTTCTGTTTTGAAATGATGCTGAAATAGGAGGATTTACTGAAGTCTCAAAAGCCTTGAGGTTGGTTAAAAAAAAAAAAATAGAGACCACAGATGCCTTGATACTCAGCTATTTTATCTATGTGCTTCTTGACCCTTTTCTCTGCAGCGAGGGACAGAAAGGGACAAAACCCTGATGCTTTCTGTTTCATTTCTTTGTGAAGAACCCCCAGTGAAGACCACCCACCAGAGAGAGATGAAAACATTGTGCCATATGTGCAGCTCCAAGCCCAGCTCCGTCCCATGCTGGCACTTGGACGTCTCAACCTCTGGATGCACCAGCTTCTGAGGAGCTCATCCTGGCAGCAACAGGAGCCTCTCTGCCCTTTCGTATTTTTGATTTGGAGGAACCCCATGGATATTTTCCCACTAACAGCTGATGATGATGTTAGCAAGGGTGTCTTCTGCAGTGGTGTGGTGAGGAAGTAGAGCACGGTATTAATGAGGTTGCATTATGTTTAGAGACACAAAGGGAAAGGAGGGGTTCACACAGATACTCAACATCAGAGTTAAACATCCAGTGTAATGAAATTCTCTGGCTGGTCTTTGCCAGACCAAGCTGAGCTGTTTCAGCTGGGACAGATTGGATCTGAAATGTGTCTTCAGGCAGAATGGGGGAAAAATAATCATCCTGATGACATAATTGAGGAAAATCACGGTCACAAGCCTGGATGGTGATCGCTGCCAGACAGAGGTCACCTACAATATTTCTTGGCCACATCCACCAGAGTTCTGCAGGGAATTGATTCTCTCTGCAGTGCACGCAGGAAAGAAGGCTAAAACATCTACATATTTAGGGTTAAGCAGTCTGTTTTGTCATATGCATGGTCCTATGACAGTCTTGAAAGAAACAAAACTGATGAAATTCTGGTGTAATTGATGGGTTGGGAATGTACTAGACTCTTGATGCGGTTCTTGTCCTTGCATGATTCATCAACTCTTCTCAACACCTGGTGCAATTGCCTAAATTTGGCATGTCATTTAAAAACCACCATGGCTGTAGAGAGTGAGAGATCTCCAGAAGGCATCCTCCCTTGTCACCTTCCACCATTAACCACAGCAGGGGCTTTGTGCCATTTTGCCTGGTTTTCATGTCCCACTGTGGTGTAAGTCTTGGGCTTAGGGTCTTTTCCTCATCCTCTTACTGTGGCACGGTGAATTGTAGCAGGCAGGTAGAGGTATCTGACTGTTTTAAAGCCCTGACAGTGAAAGATGTAATCTACTCTCGCTGCTATGGCACCTAACAGTGAATGCAACAGCTCAGCACAGAGCTGCCTCCTGAAAAAATGCATCTCTTCTCTTGTGGCAAAGGATATTTGAAGAGCTGGTGCGCATGAATTGGGATTTTTCTGTTAAATACAGCATCAAAGTTTTTTTTTAGAAACAAAATGTATCCAAACAGTACATGAAATTGAAGTTGATAATTAGCAAGTCAGTCCCAGTGAGGAGCTCATAACTGCTTTGACCTTCAGGCTTTGTGCAAGGGCTGAGAGGGGAAGCCCCACTCTCCAGCTGTGCAGCACAACAGAGCCCACATGGTTTAACCTGAGGAAATGGCAATGCAGCGAGCTAAGCCCTGGCGAAATAATGAAATTGCAGATCAAAGGTAGTGCATAGAAGAGATTGGTCCTAAGCTGCCTGACAGAAAATTAACGTGAAGAACTAATTCCCTCAGAGATGCTGATAGTCTTGTCAGCAGAGCCTCAGCATTCCATTCAGTGTCTGTAAGGGCTGCCATAGGTGAGGTGAGGTTTCTGAAATCTTGTTTGGTTGGAAAGGCAGCACTGATCTTTCACAATCTTAACTTCAGAGCCCTAGGAGGACAGATCCTTTTTGAGTCACTACTGCCATGTGATAATTCTCTAAAGAGTTATTACTTCTCTCCGTATGTCACCGCTATGTTGTAGCCCTGACCCACAGCCCTGAAGTCAGTTGACAGCCTTCCTGAGGACTTCTGCTCTGTCTTCTGGTGAGGGATGGAAACCCCGAATGAAGGAAGGTCTTTACAGTATGATTCAAAGAATTACAGAATTTAGGACTAAGAGGAACCACTGCTTATGTAGTTGAGCCACATCTAGGTAGGCACCAGTTCACCCATATACGCTGACACCGGTGTCATGGACCTGCACTCCTCTCAAGTGTCTTTTCCCATTTTGTGTCGCAACCAGATGGAAGCACCTTTTACTGACCTCATGTAATTGCATATTCTAGTACAGGCAATTCCCAGTTCTTTCTTTGCTAAACTTTCAACCTCTCGTTCGCAGGCAATTTTCCCAGCGCTTGAGTACTTTTTATTGCTTTTCTTCATTGTCTCCTCCCTTATGACATCCATGCTGAAGTTGTGACTAACAGCACCAGATATATTTCTACAGGGGTGAACCATGCTCCTTACTCATCACCTGCCTGTTTATACAAGCAAGAATTACGTTTTTAGCTCTCCTAACCATGCATCTGCAATGGAAGTTCATCACTGCTTTCAGGAGACTGCCCTCCATTTCTTAGGTGGGGCCTGTGTTTCTTGTATCTAAATTCTGCCAAGTTTTGCTCTTGGCTTCTATTCTAATGCTTTTTGTTTGAAGAAGCCTGGTGTACCAGGACACCCAGATCTCTGCAGCTAAGTCTCCTGTGATTTACCATTACACCAAACCTTGTGCCAGCCATTAATTTAATCTGTAGTGATTTCATAGCTATTTCTGGCCTGATCTCAAGAATCTCAATTTAAGGTATAAAACCTGAAAACATTCTTTGTCATTTTCTTCTATGAAGTTACCCAGGAACAGCTAACACAAATTCTCACACTGACCTTTGGTAGCAAATGTTCTAGGATGGTTTTATGATGACATACCATGAAGTCAGACAGTCTGCAAAGCCAGCCAAGGTGGATTTTTTTGTCCCGAAGTGTCATATCGGGGTATGATGGGTGATCAAGAGAAAAAGAAAAGGGCAAAAGCCTGAGTGGGAACCAGCCAAGCCCAGTGTAGCTAGCATGCCTAGGATGTACTGTAAGGTGCATTCCTCCTGCAATGCAATGCATAGGAGAGTCAGGGGCACTTTTAAAGTAACTGTCACTGCAGTTACAAATATGATGTGTCACTCCACAGTTATGACTTACCATTAGGCAGCCAAGTCATGGTTGGCATCTGGGACATACAATCATTTAGAAAACAGAGATGAGACAAGAGTGACAGACTATTGCCAGGCAGTGCCAGCAGCAGTTACTGGGATGTGTGTGTGAAGGATATAACCCGAGTCGTGTGAAGGATATAATCTGAATCATGTGAAGAAAACTGGGGTTAGAAAAACTACTGCTGGTTGAACAGATATAATATACTGTAAAGCATCCTGGTCACCTGCTGTAACTAAGCTAAAAAAGTATAAATCTAATTGTAGCTAATTGAGATATTGCACCTGAAATTTCACCAGTGTCTTCTACAATGGCATATTTTCTTTCCTATTTTTATTGTACATATTGATATTTTTAAGATCATATTCATCACGTTTGCCTTTTTCATGGCTTTTTCACTTCAGTGGCTTCTAGTCAGCTGGCCTTTCAGCCATTTATTTCAGAAAAGCTCTCAGCTGTCAGCAGAAACTCTTGTTATTAGAACTTAAGTACCCTTGAACCACAACCTGTTTTATTCAGATACGCTGAATTCCCTCTGCGATGGCAATAGATACTTAAATCACCAGCCATATCAGAGAGAATGCCTCCCTTACAATGTCTCTAGTTTCAATACTAGCCCCGTTTATGTCTTACCTTTATCTCATTCTCTGTAACATGTCTTCTGCTAATTCCCTTCCCCAGCTCACCTAATAACTGCCCGTGTAGGCCTCTCTCAAATGCTTCACTTAAGTTTAGAAAGGTATTATTTACTTAATTTCCTCTGTCTCAGAAAGTGAATTATCCTATCAAGGAAAGGTCAGTTTAGTCTGGTATGATGCATTTGTCTCATTTACATGTTATCCACATCTTTTTATTTCGTTCTAAGGGCCTGTGGTTGATTGAGATCAGATTAACAAGCCTGTGGTTTCCCATGTCATGTTTCGCATGTTCTCCGTTTCTGCAATATCACCTGTAACCTGAGAATTTTATTGAAAAACTGCTTCCAGTTCTTTCAAAGTCCTTTGATGGAGGCTATCTCTTCATCATTTCATAAGCACATGATCTCTGTGTAGAAGGCCTCATTTGCATTAACCACTGCCTTCCTCTCCATGTTCTTGGAAAGGGGCAACACATTCACTTAGATTCTGGAAACAAAGTTGCAGTATCTTTAATGTTCACTCCATAATGCTCAGCTTCCTTACTTCTTCAGTTTATTATACAGCCATTGAAGGTTTCATCCTTTTCTCACAAACTTTGAAGCCTGTAGCTCACTTGGACATTGCAGAATCTTTTTAGAGTTTACTTGCTTCCATTTCTCTGGTTTTCTTTCTGTGTTCCCTCATTTGTTTGGGGTTTTCTTTTCCCCTAGGATTCTTTATCCCTGGGTTATTCATCCAGTTATGTTTGCAGCCCTTCTCTACTTGTTTTTCTTTCTTAGAATAGAAGTTTAAGATATTTTCTGTAGTTGGTTCTAATTCTCACAAGCACATTTGAATCCTGATACCAGCTGTCATTGCTAGTTAGTTCCCTCAATTCATCAAAGCTTCCTCTTTTGGAATAAATAAATAAATTTTAAAATATTACTTACCAGCCTACCTTTGCCTATACTGCCATTTAATTGAAATATATCTGACTTATAATGCATCACAAATATTTGCCATGACCAGCTGTGCTGTAATTACCCAAGATCCTGTGCAACAGATCCATTCCTGCTTTCTTCTGTCTTCCTTCTCTCCTCATTCACTCCTCCATAGAAATACCATCTCACTGGAAGTATCTGATTTCAACAGCAGACATTCTTTACCCAGTTAATAGATGCTCTGAACCACCCCCTCAACTCCCTCCATCCTAAGCTAAGCATATATGCTGACATTCAGCTCCAGGCACAGGTTATTTAGATGCCTTCAACATCCATGTGTACATGGGAGTTGGGTGTCAGAACTCCTACTGTTGCCAATACAACAGCTCCTGTTGCTCATTAATACCGCCAGTGGAGTCTGCAGACCTATTCGGAGGACAGGTGTAGATGCCTGGTGTAGGTGACCTGAATAGCTCTGCACTCTTCCACTCTGATTCTATTGAAGTGTAGGCATCCAATGTCATTGGGACACCCTTGAGGATGCCATCTACCTTTTAGATGCTTTTCCAGAAAGGTGTGGGTCTCTTGTAGGTCCAGTGTCATATCTGCAAGCTTAGTGCAGGTGTCTTAGATGACGTCTGGCAGCATAAACAGTACCAGACACCTAAGCAACTGAATCAAGCTCTGACTTTCCATTAAATATATAAGGAGCTTTGTCACCTCGTGCTCATGAAGACACCTACACTCATATGCCTAAACTTTAATGTCAAGAGTCTAGAGAAGACTTCCATCTCCTATTAAGAATCTTGGATTCAGACGATAATTCCCCACTGGGTAGAAACAACTCAAAAAGAAACTTTGCTAAACAATGCAGAGCAGGATTATACAAAGTATAATAATTTCCAGCAAAGGCACACATACTTTACTTACTGAGTACTCTGATTTCTTTGGATTATGATCAAGAACAGAAAGATTCCCTTTTTCTTTGCCTCTCCTGTCCTGAATCTCCAGTGAGAGTTTTATCAGAGGGAAAGTTCTATATGAACCCCTTACTGGAGTACATTACCAGCTAGGGTCAACATATCAACTGAAAATCACAATAGTACAGAAAGATGTGCTGGCCTGACTGGTCATTTGTGTGTTGGCATTCGAAAAGAGATGTGGAAAGATCATCTGAGTATTGATGATGCACTTCATGCAAGCTCCAGGTGCTCTGGCCTCACCCCGTGGTAGTATGGTGGGTTCTGTGTCTAAGTAATACTACAGCATGTAGCCGATCCTGTGTTAACTTCAGCCAGCCCTGATGTGATTCTCCAAGTCTATGCTGACAAGAGTTCCCCCCAGATATCCTGACATAGAAAAAGCATAAGGGTAAGACTGGAAGTGACTTTCCTACCCATAATTTTGAGCAGACCAAGAGAGGAAAGCAAGGCAAAGGATGACACAGCAATGGAAAAAGTAATGTCAATAGTAGGACAAATACCCAGCCGAGAGATGAAGAGTACAAGTATTTATGAGAACAGTGGGTAAAACAGTTAGTTAGTGAAATGAGCTTGCTGAGTCCTGCTCAGGAGTTGGATGTGGTGATAAGACATTCTTTTATAAGAAGGGTCTACTAGAGTTTAGCTAGTTCAGTGTAATGTCTTGAAAAGGGTTATAACTCATGTCCATGCATTTCAAGACAGCGAGGAGGAGGAGGGGGCAAACGTGAAAAATAAAGACAGAGAAAGGAACTACTATGGAGAATTCTGGCATAAGAACAAGTAAATCAATAAAATGCAGACTGGGAATTAAAGAGATATTCTTGCTTATTACAGCTGTGAAGGTCTTCAGATGAGAATGGTGGACTCCAGAAAACCCTACTGACTTCGCAAAACAGAGCTTGACCAAATCAGGAAAGGGAGGGTAGGATGTGTGGCAGAAGACTTGCTTTTAACAACCGTTTCTTTACTTTAGAGTGCATTTTATAAGCCCCTACATCTAGACAGCATGGAGGTGAAACAAAGCTTTTTCTCTTGCCTGCTTTGCGCACAGATGCAGCATAGCCTGACTAGGCTGGCAACTAGCTGTGCTTCTGGCACCGTCCCTCTCACTGACAGAGTGAAAAAAAATCACGAACAGCATCACTGACAACACATCAGACCAAGGACTAATGTTTATTTGCTTTTTCCATTTACAGTACTCAATAAGGAATGTTAATGGAAAGTTGTTTAAGCTCAACAGGCGAAAGCTAAAGTCATGAATAAGAGGTCTTGGAACATTTTTGTTTGAAATTTCCTTTTCGTTCCTCTCACCCCTTCCACCCTTCCCCTTCTTTCCTATTAAACTGAAGACAATTTCCCTAATAAAGTCCAAGGCTTTTAAACCCAGCCTAATATTCCTGATTGCTATCTATCCCTGAACAAACAAAACACTTCATACCTTCTGCTGGAGGCACAGAATTCTCTTATTTGCAGGCCAGAGTCATAGCAACATTTGAAACACTGTTTTGCACAAAGCCAACGAAAGCTGAAAACTGTGAGAACTGGGCTGCTCAATACCAACCTTTTATCAGGAACTGGAGTGGGTGATAATGAAACCTGACATATCGCGTTGCTTTCCTTGATCAGGGGCTGCTTTACCTGACTGCAGGGATGTAAAAAGAGGAACCCAACAAAGGTGAAATGGAACCTGTCCATAAACCCAGGGACTGATCCTGCAAAACCTTGGGTAGCTCCTAGGTGCTTTATACAGAATCAGGCCTTAAATGCCACTGCCAATGACAAAGAGATACCCACTCAGGCAGATCAACAGGAGCCCTGAGCAATGCAGCAAACTTGTCCCATGAGTAGCAATGGCAATGTGACTAACAGATACAATATGGACAATGTGCTGCTGAGGAAGACTGCTGTTTCTCATCAGGTATTGCCCTGACACCAAATGCTCCCCTAGAGATGAACCTCCTTTTCATGTGCTGCGGGAAAATGTCCTAGAGGGAGGGGTTGATACCCTGGACTGACATCGGGGTGATCCGGCCAGACCAAAACCCTCCCTTTGAACCTGTGGCAGCCCTGAGTTTGCTCCCTCCCTAATGTGCATGCTGCAGCCCATTGAAGAAAACAGAAAAACTAGAAGAGAGCCAAAGCTCCTCATTGAAATGTCTCATTTGGCCTCTTAAATTGAAACAAAACAGAAAAAAATACACACTGAGATGCGGGAGTTTGATGTGTCCTTCTAGCCACACGTTTCTAATGTATTTTATAACAGCCACAACAAAATGCAATTACTCAGTGTAGGCAGGTGTGCTTCCGGGTGGCTCAGTGAAAGTCCAGATGGGGCCATACAGACCAAGGCTGAGGTGACGGCCTCTCTCCACCTTCCCATTTGCACTGTTGCTCCCTGTCACTGTGTGTTGCCACTGAGATGGACTGGTGCAGGCAGCCAGGGATGCTTGCTGAAATTAGGCATGAAGGGCAGGACCTCCCCTAGGACACGGCTTATCTTCTTGGCTCTATTTGAAGACTTGGGCATTGCCTTTTACTTCAGTATTTAGGTGCTGCTTTAACTAACATGCTTCCTGATTAATTTTTTAGCCAATAAAATCTCATGCATTTTCCTATTAACTAGGCAATGGAAATTGAGTTACAGTCAGACATTCACCTTCTAATGAGAGCTGTGCCTTCACGTGTAACTTGGCATTATGCAGCCGTTGTGCACCTCTGCCTTTTTAAAAATTCATTTGGACGTATCTTTCAGCATCTGAATTCCAGTCAGTTCAGGGTAATAATAATTGTTCATTTCATTGATTTCTGCTGAATTCTTACTTAGAGTAAATAACAAGGTAGCTTTGTGTCATGGATTCAGACTGAGACTTCAGCTCTAACAGTGATTGAAAGCCCCCATGGGGATGTAGAGAAGTCAGAGACAACAGCACATCAATTTCGAAGCCCTGCACTTCATCTACTGCTGACAAAAGAAAAGGTTAATTATCTAAACGTAAAGCAACCGTATGCTGGTGCAGGAGGGTGAACTGGGAGGAGGGCTGTGGAACAGACATAAGGTTGTGATCTACAGCATTAGAAGACTGAGCCTGAATAAGGAACTGTCCGGTATAACCTGCCACCCACAGGCAAATGGAATTGCATGGCTGAAAACTCTTGACCAAAATAGATAGACTACAGCATGTCTTTTAATAAGCCTTTTCTGGTTCTGACATTGAAACCAACAGGTGCCCGGGGCTGCAACACAGTGAGTAACAGTTACTCTAAGGCTGTGCACGTTTAAATGACTTATCTCACCACAGCAAACCTGAGATGCAAGGACTGAGATCAGATCTGAGCTTCTTCAGTGTTTTTGCTGCCTTTTAAGCAGGGAAGGCCAGTTACTTTTTGCATATTTGGATTTGAAACCTCGTCTCCAAAGTGCTGTTGTGTTTAGGGTTTTACCCTCCACGAGCACAAAAGGTCTAGAGAGTTGAGGAATGGGGGTGAGGTTCACCACTGCAGACTCACAGGCAGGCAGCCAGTGTGTTTCAGCGTTTGGGAGGACCACTGTACTAGAGAAAAACTCTGTAACCACCAGCATTTCTGCTGTGGGAATCCAAACAGACAAGGGAACATAAGAAGAGCAAGGAAGAAACTACACTCCTCCACTTTGCCCTCCTCATTTTGAAGGCTTGCCAGGCAGCCAAGGACCTCACAAGTAGGCTCCAGCTACATATTTATGGCAGAGGTGAAAGCAGCAACTCCTCCAGCCTGTGATAGCAGCTAAAAGAGTACAAGGCATATGGAGTCAATCCCACTGAGTGAAAAGAAAATCACCAATAAGACCAATGGGTCTTTAACATAGACCTTAAGTACAAATTAGAATCTGGAACATGCACTTCCTAATGTTATTTTTTTTTAAGTCATTCCTTCAGTTGAGCCAAAATTTCAAGGCTCCATTAATATTTTGATTTTTATAGCAGCTGAACTCGTCAAAGGTCATTGCAGGTGTTCCCTGCATTCTACTCATCACCCTCTGAGGAAGGGGAAAATGCCATCGCTGAATAAATAAAGGACAGGAGGTACTAGGATGTGAAAATTACTCAGTTAATTGCACATGGACATGTTTGGCAGATTTCTCAGCTCCTGTCTCTGAGCAGGTCCCTCAATCATACAACATCTGCATTAAAGAAGCTGCACTGTAAAAAGCAAAAAAATTATAAAACAACCTACAACAAAAGGACATATTTGGATCAGGTTTTCAGGTCACGGTACTAAATACTGCCACTAACAGTATTAGATTTACATAGCTTCAGTCGCACTTAGCTAAAAACGGATCCCATTATGTTCTTCATATTTTTGGTCAGGGCAAATACACATGGGCATAGGTGGGTGCTCCAGAATTCTGATGGGGTCACAAGAAAAGGTCTGAGGGAGGGGATGGCTCCCTCTCATGTCACTCCTCCGGCTGCCCTCATAGCACAGGAGGCTATACCCACTGTTGCTGTGAAGAAATCAGTGGGTAATGCAGTCAAGTGTCACTTTGATACATGCCTATGTAGGCAGTCTTGCTCCACTGAACACAGGATGGAAGTTCTCTTTCTGCCATGCATATGTTTTAAGTTTAAAACACCTGTAAGCTGGCTTTCTGAACAAGGACTGCTCACTCATCTGGGAACATGATGAACGCCACACTCATTCATTCAGGATCAAATATACCATAACTGGTGTGATGGCCTGACCTTAGTTGATTGTCAAATGCTCACCCAGCTGCTCTCTCACTCCCTGTCCTCACCAGGATGGGGAAAACATAAGATGTAGAAAACTCAGGGGTTGAGATAAAGGCAGTTTAATGAAAAAAAGCAAAGTTTGTATGTGGAAGCAAAGGAAAAACAAAGTAGATGTATGCTAGTATTTCCTATCAGCAGGTGATGTCCAGACACTTCCTGGGAACCAGGGCTTCAGTTGCTGAAGCAGTTGCTTCAGAAGACAAGTGCCTCAATAACAAATCATCCTCCTCCCCTCAATTTTCTCTTACCTTCATTGTGAAGCACAATGTCACATGGTATGGGATATCCCCTTGGTCAGCAGGGGTGAGCTGTCTCGGCTGTGTTACCTCCCAACCTCTTGCCCATCCCCAGCCTACTGGCCCTTTGATAGGGTGCTGGAGATACAGTGGTGGGTGCACATGAGTGTTCGTTATCCCCTAGCAACAAGTTCAATGCACAGCACTATATCGGGATTCTACAGGGAAAGTTAACCCCATCCCAGGCAGACCCACTACCTGGGTTTCATGTGGTACAGCTTCGTCTGACACATGTTGATGTGTCCCAGCCAAAAGAGATGGAAAGGAACTAAGATTAATTTGAAGTTTCTGCTGTCTGGGATCAAGATGTCAGTGTAATATCACACAAACTCACAAGTATGAACAGTTGCATTTTTTTCCAAGGCATTTCCACATGAGCTGTACGTACTTCTGATGTCTGTAAATGAGAGTACTTTTATTTAGAGACATTTAGAGACTTAGGAAGTCATGCCCACCTTAAAGGTGTTGTCATACACTTGATGAGCTAAACCATGGCAGCATGCAGAGCTGTTATCTGTAAAATTGCTGCAGAGAAAGGAAATCAGCCAAACTTGCACTTTTACATGATTGTTCATTTCATTGCAGTCTTGTTACTTGAAATGCAAAGTTATTTGCTAACATATGTCTGTTACTAAAATCCGGGGGGTATGGACACTCTCACTGTTTTGCTGCAGAGCTATGTGCTTTCTCAATTAATACAGGACATTGGAAAGCTTTTCTTCCAAACAAATCCTCCTCCATCTCATTCCTAAAGGCACAGCCTCTGCGATTATGTGAGGAAGACCTCTTTTTCCACCTAAACCCCACAGAAATTAATTTCAGCACATGGCTGGGCCACCAGTGTGTAAGGTTAAGGATTGAAACAGCCATGTAGTAGGGAATGGTTTGCTGTTTGCCAGGTGCCTCAGACACATTCTCATCATCCTTAACAGTAGCCTAACACATACCTGACACTTGTGCTTATTTACAGAGCCTAAATGCAAACATGACCCTGAAAGGACATAGAGATAGGGGAAGAAGACAAAAGGACAAGCAGTCATTTGCTTATCTGAAGATCAGCTCCAAGTTTTCTTTCATTCCCAGGTAATGAGCCATACTTAAGGATCTACTTCTTACTTAAGCTTCACGTCTTTAATACTCGTTCCTGACAGAAAACCTCAGTTCATTTGCTTCCCCTTCCCTGGGGTCCCCTGGGCTTCTCTTCAAGTCACTCTTCACTCCTGGGATTATCTGTATTAATTTATTCGGGAAGCATTTTCCACACTCCTGCCCCAAGGCTACTGTCTGCCTTCAACTCTTCAGGGATGCTGATGGCTTTTTTGGTGGGCAGGAGCTGCCCTCTGCTATCCTGGTAGCAATCAGATATTGCTGATAATGAGTTGGCTGAACTACCAGCAAGTCATTAACCTTTGATAGGATAAAATGCTTTCCCACCTGGTGAAGTCATACTCCAGTCTCATATTGCAATCTGTTCAATAAATAAGGCATTACCTGCAACACACACACTGACAATCATACTTTATATAAAGAGAACATTAACAGCTTAAATGGCTAAGTCTCCTTACCAGTCCTATATGCGACAATAATTGTTATTTTGGGTTGTTAATGGCGATCCATGATGAAACTGGTCTCATGTAAGTCAGGAAATTTAGGGGCTTTTTGAGTCTAGCACCCTTCTCCCTTCTGGAAGTCATTAGCATCTGTCTGTGTACTGGTTGAGCATCAGCTGACATCAGAGTTGCATGTTCCTAAAAAAGTTTCATTTTCTTTGGGGAAACTATTGATTTAAATGCCACTGGGACCCATCGAGAGCTTACTGAATGATGGTTAACCTTTGCTTTAGAGGCATGGCTGCTGATCTAATACTCTTTAGCTAGAAGTGAGAGTAAATCTGCAACATCTTGGGGCCACTTGAGCTGCTCATATGTAGTGATATCTGTGGTGTTTGCAGTGATGATGAAGAAGAGTGGTAACATGAGGAGAAAGATCCCTTTTTTGCTCTGTATAGTTTAACTAGACTTGCTTTATTTGGTGTATGGTGAGAACTGAAGTTATAAACACAACAGTCCATATGCTTGAACCATGTGAGCTAAATGTGTACACGCATGGGAGTGTGGGTTCCTCTCACCCAAATGTGGTCATTTAAAGTCAGGTGCTGGCTCCTTCCTTGTCAACATCTAAGACAAGGCCTGGCAGAGAATGATTCAGTCTGCTGCTCCTAGATACTATGCCATGATGGGATGAACTGCCTTTTGGGGGATCCCTGTGGGTTGTAGAAAGGGTTTTACTGGCAATGTTAGAGAGACAACTACTCACAGAGACGTGTGTCTCTTGCCCGTTTTGTGAGATACCAAAAGGAGGGATCATAACCCAACATGTCATGCCTGCTAAAATGGCCAGATTTTTTTTACAGAGGATTTCATTAACTGTATCCCTCCATTTTTATTCTATTTCTAGTTATTTTTATCTATTTATTTTTATATTTATTTCATTCTTTTCATGAGTTCTGAGACCAGTGTTGTTCGCCACAGGTTTGCCCGAAAAATAAAAGGTTCCCGGAACAGCACTTCTGCTGCATGACAAAGCATTTGCAAAGGGAAAAGCCCCATGAGTATGCACCCTCCCAGGTGTTCTGGTGCTTGTTGGCCGTGCCAGCTGCTCAGGGTTACGTGCTGTAGCTACTGAGAGCAGCAAGGCAGGGATTTTCCAGAGAGCTACCAGGGAATTACATGTCTGGATTCCTTTTGCATTCCACAGGCTCTCGGCTGCTGAATTGTGCCCCAGGTTCATTTTCCCGTTCAGCTCTGGTACTGGAGAAATGCTATGTTGAGAGAATATACCCACTTGCCAGCTAGCAGGAGGGTGCCAACAGCATTAGCAGGGTTTATCAGACAGACGGCCATGGCACTAGCGCAGAACTATCTCAGGAATCTCAACATTGTTACCACAAACCTATCTTGAGTTTTGATTTTGAAAATATGCTCTACTTACTCAGGAGAAACATCAGATAAATTATGCAGTCCTGCCTCTCCCAGGAGTAAGCCAACAGCTACAATAGCTAAAGGAACCTCTTAGCTGTATTTTTCACATTTCAACATGGTAATAGCTTAACGCTGAAATTCACAATTGAAGAGAGTAGGGGAAATAAACGAAAAAGCCTCCTGAGGGTCTGTTGATTTATAAGGCCTGTTAAGTAAAGAAAGCAAAGGCATCAAGTGCTATGCATACCCTTTGGTAGCTACAGGCACTTTTAGGAGGCTCCTAAAGCACCGTGTCTTCCCTCACCTCTCATAAGCTCCAGTAGCCTGCTGGGGCAGCGTTCAGCAGCAAGCTGAATTGAGGGCACTTGTGGGCTGTTGTTCTGCCTGATGCGTGCGAGTTTGAATCAGATAACCTCTCAGACAAGAAGACCCCAAATAATACAGTTTGAGGTAGCAGCCGAGGCTCTGTAGCTGGGGCTTGTCTTTGAAATGTTAGGAAGAAACGTGCAGCATCTGCACGGCTGTGTTTTACATTTGCTATTCAGGAACAAAACGCATTAAGAGCAGGGGAATGTAAACGCAGGCAGGAGAGCCAAAATGCGCTTCAGACGTAGCTGGTTTTCTCCATCAACTCCTATAAAACTCACTGGTCACCCTGGAGATAAAATCCTATACCGTAGATATCAGAAATCAGGTGAGACAAGTCCCACACCGCCTGTTCATGGGCAATTTGACATATAAGCAAAGGTCAGCTTGAAGCTGGTAACTGAAAACTGACAATTCAAAATCAATGAAAGCTGAGGATAAAAAGGAACCAGGCTCCTGCTACTTTTGGCTTGATCTTGAAAAAGTATTTCTTAGCTTTTATCATGTAAATGAAGCCTGTGCTAATCAATCACAAGTATATATTAAAAAAATGAAACTCAATGAGTGGTGAATTGACCATGTTTTCTTATAGAATGAATGATAGAGTGCTTTGGGTTGGAAGGGATCTTTAAAGGTTACCTAGTCCAGTCCCCCTGAAATAAGCAAGAGCATCTTGCACTGGATCAGGTTGTTCAGTCCCTCATCCAACTTGGCTTTGAATGTTCCAGGAAGGGGGCATAAATAGACTCGGGTAAGTACAATAGCAACTTCCATCAAATATTTGCTCAAATTTTATCATGTCTTTAGTTAGGCCACACTCATACTCTGTTCTGTTTGTCATTCCCATGTTCTTCTGTCCCAGAAACTATAAAGGGATTATCAATTTTATTTTTTTCATAGAGTTTACCTGAAAAAGACAGGATAGAAATGGCCTGGGAGCTTATAGCATTATCTAAACTATAGGGGTAATGGTAGCAAGCAAATGCTACAAAATTGGAAATAGCTGCTACCAGACATACTCACATAATTCATATTCATGCACCTAACTCATATTTTAATTGAGTTAAAACCCAGTAGATGTTGTGCTCAGAGCTCATCTTTTCCTGAGCAACGCAACAAATTATTTCTTTGCAAATTAACAGGAGACACTAAATTCTAGAATGTAAGGTTGCTTTTATTCATTCATAGTTATTTACACTCTGAATATTTTATAGTATTTTGACTATTATAAAATAAGTTATTTTCTAAATAACTGTTTCTAAAAAAGTGTTTGTTTTGCACATAAAATGTCACAAAATTAGCAGTAATATGTTAACAACCTCATGAAAGAACCTGAAATTAAGTTAAAATAAAGTTAAATTCACTTGGAAATCAAGTGAATTCACTTGGAAATCAAGTGAATTGGGTAAGGAATTTTTAAATGGTTATTCAAAATTTTCCTAAACTCTGCATTTCTCCAATCAGTGGGGGGGCATCTTTAATGAAATTTTCTTTTTGTGAGATTTTTACAAAAACAGAGTTGTTTTTTTTTTTTTTTTCTGAATCAGAACAAAAAAGTTAAGATTTGACCCTCCCCCAACCCTGGATTGGAAATCCTGGCTGTGCAGCAGAAGATACACTTAAAAATACTTTGTGATGTTGTCAGCATTGTGTTATTCACTGCCTGTCCTCTGGGAGAGGTAGTGTTATACACTGACATCTGTCCTTGTTTTGCACTCTGTGTGTGGAAAACATCTGTATGCCTCCCCTACTAAGTCTACAGAAACAGAGACACAACTGAGGTCCATGCACCAGCTCTGCAGACTCTGGATCCTACCAGAAAAGAGCATGTAACCCAATCCCCTTTCATTTCTGAGGGAAAAAAAAAGAAATCCAACAGTCTGGAAATTTGATTTGCCTCGAATCGGCCATAAAACATTAAAAAGCACAAGCTTCTTAATTTACACAGTCTCAAAACTGTAGGCATTTCTAATATCATTTCTACCCTCTATTCAGTGGTGACAAGTCCTGAGGGGGTAAAGGAGTAGCATGAGGCAGTGCCTGTTGGCACACTCTCTAGCCTAATTATCACTTAATCAGCTCTAGCAGTGTCAAAAAAGAAACACAGAAATGTCAATCCATTTTCACCTCTTGACTCCCCTGTGCTCTAGAAGGCCCCCTTGTTTTAAGCATTTTAAAAAAATCCATATTTGTGGGACTCTAAGCTTTTTCTTCTTACTATTTTTCATCTTTTTCTACTACTAGTTTTCATCCTTCAAAACTTTACACGTTCCCAAGGAGCAACCTGTTAAAGCCCAGTGCTGCTTCTAAGACATTTCCCAGACTGTTTACCTCTTGACTGGCACAAAATGGGAACCTTGAACATGATGAGCATTGAAGATAACAGAGCAGAGTAAACATGATTTGTTTTGAGAGAAAGTGGAGAGAAAATGGATTTGGATCTGCAGGATCATAAGAGTGATGAAGAAAACAGAAAGCCATGCTTAGCCTGGTGTAGTGACAGGACAAGGGGTAACAGGTTAAAACTTAAACAGGGTGTCGTGGTTTAAACCCAGTCAGGTAATTCGTTCGCTCTCTTCCCCCCTTTTTCTTGCCCTCCCCCTGCTCTCGGAGGGACGGAGAGGAGAATCGAAAAGAATGCAACTCCCACGGGTTGAGATAAGAACAGTTTAGTAACTAAGGTATAACACAAATCACTACTGCTACCACCAATGATAATAATGATAAAGGAAATAACAAGGGAAGAGAATACAACACCTCACCACCAGCCGACCAATAACTCGCCCCCCCAGCCCGACCAAGCTCTGACCGATACCTCCTCCAACCCTGCAGTCTCCCAGCCCTTCCGGCTAACTCCCAGTTACCTCCTGGGCATGACGTGCTGTGGTATGGAATACCTCTTTGGTCAGTTTGGGTCAGGTGTCCTGTCTCTGCTTCCTCCTGGCTTCCCCTCCTCCCTGGCAGAGCATGAGGCTCACAAAGTCCTTGGCCAAACCAAAACATCGCTTGTTATCAGCTCTGTTCCCAAGCTGAAAGTCAAAACACTGCACTGCACCAGCTACCAAGAAGGGGAAAAATGACTGCTACTGCTGAACCCAGGACACAGGGGAAGTTTAGGTTGGATATAAGAAGGAAATTCTTTCCTGTTAGGGTGGTGAGGCACTGGAATGGGTTGCCCAGGGAGGCTGTGAATGCTCCATCCTTGGCAGTGTTCAAGGCCAGGTTGGACAAGGCCTTGGGTGATATGATTTAGCGTAAGGTGTCCCTGCCCACGGCAGGGGGGTTGGAACTAGATGACCTTAAGGTCCTTTCCAACCCTAACGATTCTATGATTCTATGCAACTTCATCACAGCCCAAATCCTCTGGCTTTGAGGAAAGTCATACTTGCTGATATACCTTAAGTTTATGGAGTGCTCATTGCACTGTGCTGTGTAGATGCCACTTGGTCACTCCAAAAGGAGATATGACCATCTTTCCATCCCTTGTGGTGTACGGGCCCACAGGTGATGGCCACATGACTGACTTAAGAGAGTGATTATGCAGCTGTAGCAATTGGTTTTGTATCTAACACTCACCTGCTACACTTCACCTCAGTACCAGTGGCAATGGGCCCTGCAATCAGAGGGACCCTGAAGAGCTTTCCAGCCATGTACATGCAGTTGCAGAGTATGATTTGCTAACAGGGAAGCTGGAGATTTACTTGTGGTGCAAGTGCAAATCTAGTGTTACAAAATACTTTTTGGAAGGTAAATTCAACTAGCACCTTCCAGAGCCTCCAAGCGCCATAAAGCACCAGGTTCTTCCCCCAGAAATGTGTGTGCTGCCCAGTTCTGCTGCCAGCTCCTGGAAGACAGAATTCAGCTTCTTTCCACTAATATTACCCACATCTGGGCAGCATTTGAGTCCCATGTCTTAGTACGCTTCAACTGCTGGGATTTCTCCAGGGTTGAGAAGTGCAGTTGAGGTGGGATTTCTGTGTTTGATGAGAGAATTAGTAACACCTTACAGTGTTACCCATACTGGGTTACCCATATGATTACCCATACAGCCTCCCATTTCCAGGACATGGGAATTTTTCCTTCCGTGGCTATTGCTGGAGCTTAAACATACAGTCATCACTTTAAATCCTCAAAAGGAAGCCATTGTTTATTGCAGACTATCTCTGTGCCTGGGACAACAGCAAAAGCAGAAGATGAGTCATCAACACCTTCTATAGTGTCTCTCTATAACAATTTGTCATGGACAGAAACAAAGGAAAGACTGCAAGTTTTCCAGATATCTCTTGAATATGCTAGATTTTTCCTGGTTTCCAGAGGCATTTTCCAAAGAGTGCTCGATAGACGCTGCCTGGGTGTGTTAGTGAAAGGCAGACGTTGCTCAGTCTAAATAAATCTTCATCATCAAGCTCCTCAGAACCTTAGCATCAAGCCCCTGTGATTATGCCTGCAGTGGAGAGGGGTGTGGAGAGGGGAAAGACATGTGGTAACTTGTTTCAGTGGCTGGCAATCAGCTTTCCAGAAGATAATACATGCAATCGTTGCCAGGCAAGTTAGACCTGAGGGAAAGAGTTTATTTTCCAGAACTTAATTTTGTTTCTTTACAGCAATTGACTGCAACACTCTGTGTGGTGTGGAAATCAGTATTGCAAGGCAGGAAGCTAACATCACTGTTTTAATCACTGTACTTTTAAGACTAAGACTCTAGCAGAAGGACATAACCTGTCATCCTGAAGAGCCAGGATGAAGCACAGTTGCTGGTCAGACACTGGCTTCTCGCCCTGAGCCATACAGATGGCTGGTCAGGTCTCCTGCCAGCACACGGGTGGAAGAAGGGACTGTCCTGCTCTGCTTTACTCCCACTGTTTCCCAAAGAAGTAATGACATTGGTGGTTGCTGATCCAATGATCCTCATTAGACCCTGAGCAAAGCAGACCTGAAACCCTAGTTTCTGTGCAAAAATGATTACTATGGAATTGCAAGTTCCAATTACCAAAAAGGAGAAATCAGAACTTCTGTGGGTTTACTGAAGAGCTACAGACATAGCCATATGAGCCAGAAAAGCTCTAAAATGAGATGGAAAATAAAGCCATAAAACTCACTCAGAAGAAAACTCTTTACTAAGCCTTTTCAGTTACTTCGTAGGTCTGCCTTGCGAGTGTTTGGGTGACTGGAATAGCACCCACCAGATCCATTAATTGCATCATACACAGGTGCTTGCTTGAAGCCAACATTTCACCATGCAAAGGAACATTTTTGTGTTCAAGGTTCAATTCCAGCAGCTACTCACGTGTACCAGCAGCTGCTCTGTGTCTGCAGGTACTCCCTGTTTTCACCCAAACAAGTTTTTGCATGTGCATTCCTTGTGCCTGTTTATGAAAATGACGTTTGTAAATATTTACTTTATATTTTAATAACTTTTATTAGCACCCCTCAAGAAGGTGTTACTACTGCAGCAACTGGCTCAACACTGGCAAATACTTCGGTTGAGATTTAACATATTTCTCTGCAGTGAATGCCAGCTTGAACTGTTCCTGCCCCTTCTTCTTGAAGTATCTGTGTCAATACTATTATCACCTATCATTTTCTTTTCATCTGTAGCCAAGTGAGTATCTTTAATTAGACACAAGTAATGTGGATTTTGCCCTACATGGTGGCCTGAAATTGGATCACACCTTAACAACTTTGACATTCTTATCATTGTATTGTAATTATCATTCATGCCTGGATCTGGAAATTGGTGCTGCTAGAGCTTAGATGACTTCTTAGGTAGGTCAGGTAGTAATAACAATAATAAAATCTTTTGTCAGCTCAGCCACTGTAAAAAAACCCACAACCTTCCTGAAGTTATATAGAAGTGTAATGGCCTTAGCAGTCAAGCCACTGACTCAAAGTCTATTTCGTTGTGTCTTTAGATGAGATGCTCCCAGCTTGTCAATTCGTCTTTCCTGGTGGATCAGTGAAACACAGGGGGATCCATATTTTCCTGGGGTTTCTTTCAGAGTAACAAATGGCTAGGCCAGCTCCAGCTATGCCAGATGGTGTTGCACAAGGACATTCATCCATTGCTAGTTACCAGTTGCCCTGCACAGCCCTGCCACCTTGCAGGGCATGTCTGAAACAATTACACATTGATAGCTTGTTTGTGGAGAGCTGCAACCAGGCACAGCTTCATCCCACAGGCCATTGCATGTGTTTCACTAAGCATCCAGGTGGGAAGCATCCAGAGCACTCAGTGCTTAGTTCATAGCAATGACTGACTACATCTGATGGTCTCTGGGTTGTACGCAGGGTTTGTATTCACAAGTTAGGGAAAACACAGACAGATGTCATTGCTCTTCTTCCTTAAGAGACTTCAGGTCAAGTCTTGTGTGTTTCCTATGAAATGTCAGTGGTGTTCTGCTAAAGCCATCAACACCAACCTGTCCTTGATTGGACTTTGTCTTCTTGATGACATGAAACCTTTGGTGAGCTGAGCAGCAGAGGGGGAAATTCACACATAATGTGTAGATTTTATTATATTGATACCAACTCCCATTTGAAGTCCATATGGATTTGTGGGATAATTCATTTCAATCCACTGCATAAGGTACTTGTGAGAGCTTCTGCAACACAACTGTTGCCTCCTTGGAAGCCGATTCATCCACCGCCTTGTGGTGGGTCTAAGGCTTCCCAATCAGATTAATTTCTAGCCTCAAGATACTGTATCTACAAGCTTGCCTTAGTGTAGAGGGACTTTTATTAAACACTTTTACTACTTTAAGTAACCAGAGATTAGTCCTCTTTGGGGTATTCTGTGATGGTGACTGTTCACTGAAACAGGTTGATGTACAATGCTGAAGGTTATTTGCAAGGCTTGAGGATTACTGTGGTGCTGTTTCTGAGAGGGATGATACCCTTAAGAGTCTGTTCCTGGTTTTGGTTTAGTTGTTCTGCTATTTTAAATAATGCCAATGGCTCCCAGGGGACAGGACGGACTTAGTTCTCCCTGTTATTCATTGCCACTGATAAATACCAAATGGTAAACAGCAGCTAGACTGGAAGATACCCTGCCTTCCTCCAGTCTTTGAGATCCCCAGAGAATGCCACCACTGCCCACTAAAGCAGAAATACCAGTCATTGCCAAATAGAGTTTATTCCAGGCATCTTGGGCTTCCTGGTATAAATGCAGAGCAGCTGGACCAAGAGCAGCGGGTTCCTTACAGTGAGCCTGCTGGGGAGGGAACGTGTCCCTGTGAGGAAGCTCAATGATGGCTGATGTTGATCCTGGAAAGTCATTAAGAACCAGCTAGTGCTGTGGTTACACAGCCAGAGGAGAGTTCAGGGCTGCGTGCTGCAATGGGTAAAGAGAAACAAGTCGATCTGCAAGGAACACATGACTGTACACCATATTTGGTGACTCAGATTAATTCCTAGAAAGAAAAAAAAGAAAAAAAAACCCTATTGACATGACTCCTTAATTAGGCTGCTTTTGCTTTCCTCATGCAGAAGGCAATTAATCCAGTGCTGGGGAAGGCTGTTTTGATGTCTCTATAAGAAATCAGAGCGAGCAAAGGCAAGCTGCCCTCTCCCCTGTCTGCCTGCGGAGCCTCAGCACTGTTCCCCTGATGCTGGAAATAAACTCAGCGCTTGCAGGAGCCGAGCTGCCTGCAGACATTGTTGGCTGCACTTGATTTGTTTGCTGGCTTGCAGGCAATCCGGCTGAGCCCATCCACCTGCCAGGCTGTGGGGGCTCAGTGTGCCGTGTCAGCCTTGCTGTGCTACCTGCCAGCACCATCCTCCCACTCTCCTGGCAGAGCAGATGCTGTCAAAGAGGATGCTGAGGCTCCTGCAGCCCTGCTGCTACGCTGCTGAGGCTCTCCAGCATGGCCAGAAGCATGACTTACCTCTAACTCCCCATGGTAATCATGGGGCTTGGACACTGACTGCTTGTCTTGAGAATGGAGAAATAAAAACACTGGAGGCAGGATCCCTGCTTCACACTTCCTACCAGCCCACACACCACCCTCCCCAGCTCCAGGAGATAACATCACCCTGGGATAACAGCCACTCCTGCGGACAGGGAGTGACCAGGGACAGGTGTGCTTGCCTCTGCGCATGTGGCTGTGCATGTGTGTTGGTTTTTTTGTTGCTCCAAACTCAAGTGTCAAATATGACAGCTTCTTCTGTTCCACTTACCTATGGAAGTCCCTCAGGTAGTACCTGTGACAAGATCAAGATCAAAGGATTCATACAATATGTTATTATATATTATAAATGTTATTTTCCGTAATTAATTAAATACTCCCAGCTCTGCAAACGAAGCTGAAGGAGCAGCCTCAGTTATTTTGCAGCTGTTGCTGCAGTCTGGCACTTCATCAGCTCTTTCACAGTGAAACCAGTGTCCAATGCTGTTTGGGATTTCATCTCATAGACGATCAGCCAGTTGTTCTCCCATGGTGAAAAGGGAAGAGGGACAAAGACAGAACTGTGTAGTTTCATCAGACCAGACTGATGTCTGCCTTGGGCTCCTCTGCAGAGCAGCATCACCTGGAAATCTGATATTGGGGTTATCTGAGCAAAATCTTCTGTGCTACGAGTTGATAATGGATTTGAAGCATTACCTTGGCCTCTGAAAGGCAGAACAAGAAGTTCTGTAATCATCTGATAGGGGCTGCAAAATATTCAATGTATTTACTTATTATTAATGAGTCAGAGAAAACAAGGCTGGAAGAGAACTTGAGAGGTTACCTGGTCCATCTACCTGCCTGTTCCACAGTTGACCAATAGAGTCAGATACTGACCTAATCCGTTCTGCACATCTGCCACCTCCTGCTCTGGCACTATGATGGAGGCTACACAATTTTCCCTAAAAATCTATTCCAAGGCCCCACTATCATCTTTACCATGAGAAAGCTTTCCCTTGTACCTGGGCAAAACCTCTCTTTTGATAAGTCCCTTCCATTTTGTCTTGTCCTCCAAGGACATGGAGAATAAGTAATGCTTATTCTATTTGAGAAATGGTAGTACGCCGTACCACCACCCCCCCCCCACGACCACCTTGGTCGTTTCTTCCATAGACTAAACTATCCCAGAGACTTCCCTCACAGATATCAGTGCAAAAAGCAGCAAAGTCTTAACAATAGTTTTAGTCCCACTAAAGGGAACCTTTGAATCTCTGCAAGTGGCCAGTGAATTATCCAACAGAGGAATTCCCAACCTGGCAAGCAAAAGTAACTAAACACATCACTTCCACACACTTGCTGATATCCACCACTGTTTGGCTCCACATAAACCCGAAACCCAAAGTGAAACTCAGCCCCTCAGACCTCACAGAAAGCTTGCACAGATGTATGCAAATCCACTGGCTTTGTGCTGCTTCGCTTAGCAGCAGTGGGATGTGGGTGTGATGGTTGGCTAGGAAAGGTGAGGGAACAGCAGCTGCTTTGCACCTGGATGGGGAAAGGCTATCCTTCCTGAGCCTGTCATTTGAGTTGCCTGGGGCCAGCTGGCAGGGATGGGATGGGAAAAGGTCTGAAGGGCAAGGATGTAGCAATGTGAGGAACATTCAACTGGAAAATCATAGCAAGAGCTGCAAGATCCCTGTGCAGACCATTAGATTGCAAAAGAAAGTCAGGACTGCCCTTGTTTCCTAACTTAGCTGTGGTCCTTAGCTAGATGAAGAGCTTTGTTTCACTGCTTTCTACAGTGTGTATGCTGTCCATGGTGCCTTTTTGCTCCTACCCCTGCTCTGAAGTGGCGATGAAGCCATGGTGCACCATGCCAAGGACTGTGACAACTCTTGGTACTTCCCTCTCTTGCCCTTCTTGACAGTGCAGACTCAGTGTTTCGTAAGGGCTTGAGAGAAACCAGGAATGAAGCAAAACAGTCCTGCTGCCAAGTCAGTGGAAGCAAAGCCAAAAACTGATATAACATTCAAGCGTACTAAATGGCACCATTAAAATGCCCTTCTTTACTTTATCCCAAGATCCAGGAGCTGCAAGACATTGTCTGGAATTTGAGAAAAGCACTTTTGAAGAAAGAGTGCAAGAAACTAATAGAATACTAATTCACAATTACAGATAGGGATCAGACCTATCTTCAGCTTTGAAAGGGTCAGGACATCTCCTGAACACTGACATGATCCAAGGAATCCTGGGGCTCAGGACACATGGCGAACTACTTGCAGGACTGTCTCCTTGTCTTTTAAATGGTTCCAGGATAAGGTTGTTAGACTGGCATTTACTCTCTCCCTTATCCTGAATACACGAGAGAAGAATTGAGTTAACCTTAAAGTATCTGCCACCAGTTCAAATAGAAAGTCCTTTTACTATCTACATTTTGCAGCTCTTATAGAATCATAGAATCGTTAGGGTTGGAAAGGACCTTAAGATCATCTAGTTCCAACCCGACTGGCGTGGGCAGGGAAACCTAACGCTAAACCATATCACTCAAGGCCTCGTCCAACCTGGCCTTGAACACTGCCAGGGATGGAGCATTCATAACCTCCCTGGGCAACCCATTCCAGTGCCTCACCACCCTAACAGGAAAGAATTTCCTTCTTATATCCAACCT
This sequence comes from Pezoporus occidentalis, assembly GCF_034315485.1. Taxonomy (NCBI): domain Eukaryota; kingdom Metazoa; phylum Chordata; class Aves; order Psittaciformes; family Psittacidae; genus Pezoporus; species Pezoporus occidentalis. The sequence continues at coordinate 2,416,081 of NW_026913016.1, forward strand.
AAACTTCCCCTGTTTAAGTTTTAACCCGTTACCCCTTGTCCTGTCACTACAGTCTCTAATGAACAGTCCCTCTCCAGCATCCCTATAGGCCCCCTTCAGATACTGGAAGGCTGCTATGAGGTCTCCACGCAGCCTTCTCTTCTCCAGGCTGAACAGCTCCAACTTTCTCAGCCTGTCTTCATACAGGAGGTGCTCCAGCCCCTGATCATCCTCATGGCCCTTCTCTGGACTTGTTCCAACAGTTCCATGTCCTTTTTATGTTGAGGACACCAGAACTGCACACAATACTCCAAGTGAGGTCTCACAAGAGCAGAGTAGAGGGGCAGGATCACCTCCTTCGACCTGCTGGTCACACTGCTTTTGATGCAGCCCAGGATACGGCTGGCTTTCTGGGCTGCAAGTGCACACTGAAGTCAGCTCATGTTCATTTTCTCATCGACCAACACCCTCAAGTCCTTCTCCACAGGGCTGCTCTGAATCTCTTCTCTGCCCAACCTGTAGCTGTGCCTGGGATTGCTCCCACCCAGCGGTAGGACCTTGCACTCAGCATGGTTAAACCTCATGAGGTTGGCAGAAGCCCACCTCACAAGTGTGTCAAGGTCCCTCTGGATGACATTCCTTCCCTCCAGCGTATCAACCGAACCACACAGCTTGGTGTCATCGGCAAACTTGCTGAGGGCGCACTCAATCCCACTGTCCATGTCAACAACAAAGATGTTAAACAGGACCGGTCCCAACACCGATCCCTGAGGGACACCACTTGTTACTGGTCTCCAGCTGGACATTGAGCCATTGACCACAACTCTTTGCGTGCGGCCACCCACCGAATGGTCCATCCATCAAATTGATGTCTCTCCAATTTAGAGACAAGGATGTCGTGTGGGACAGTGTCGAGCACTTTGCACAAGTCCAGGTAGATGACATCAACTGCTTTACCCCTGTCCATCAGTTCTGTAGCCCCATCATAGAAGGCCACCAAATTGATCAGGCAGGATTTCCCCTTAGTGAAGCCATGCTGGCTGTCACCAAGCACCTTGTTGATTTTCATGTGCCTTAGCATGCCTTCCAGGAGAATCTGCTCCAAGATTTTGCCAGGCACAGAGGTGAGACTGACTGGTCTGTAATTCCCCAGGTCATCCATTTTCCCCTTCTTGAAAATGGGGGTTATATTTCCCTTTTTCCAGTCATCGGGAACTTCACCTGACTGCCATGATTTCTCAAATATGATGGCCAGCGGCTTCGCAACTTCATTCACCAGCTCCTTCAGGACCCACGGATGGATCTCATCAGGACCCATGGACTTGTGCACGTTCAGATTTTTAAGATGGTCTCAAACCAGTTCCTCTCCTACAGTGGGCCCAAGGTCTTCATTCTCACAGTCCCTGCATCTGCCTTCCAAGACTTGGGTGGTTTGGTCAGAGCCTTTGCCAGTGAAGACCGAGGCAAAGAAGTCATTCAGAACCTCAGCCTTCTCCAAATCCTGTGTAGCCAGTTGTCCCGAGAGCTTCCTGAGGGGGCCTACGTTATCCATAGTCTGTTTTTTATTTGCTATGTACCTGTAGAATCCCTTCCTGTTATCTTTAATACCTCTAGCTAAGTTTAATTCTAACTGGGCCTTAGCTTTCCTAACTTGGTCCCCAGCTTCTCGGACAATATCCCTGTACTCTTTCCATGCCACCTGTCCTTGCTTCCACTTATTATAAGCCTCTTTTTTCAATTGAATTTTCCTCAGGAGTTCCTTATCCATCCAAGGAGGTCTCCTGGCCCTCCTGCTGCACTTCCTTCTGGTTGGGATGCAACACTCCTGAGCTTGTAGCAGGTGATCCTTGAATATCAACCAACAGTCTTGGGCCCCCCTGCCCTCTAGGGCTGTACCCCATGGAACCTTCCGAAGCAGGTTCCTGAAGAGGCCAAAGTCTGCTCTTTTGCAGTCCAGGGCAGTGAGCTTGCTGCACGCTCTTCTCACTGTCCTGAGGATCTCAAATTCGAGCATCTCATGATCGCTGCATTCAAGGCTGCCCTGGAGCGTCACATTTTCAACGAGCCCTTCCCTGTTGGTGAGCACGAGGTCAAGCATGGGCACCTCTCCTTGTCGGCTCCTCTATTACTTGCAGAAGGAAGTTGTCTTCCACACAATCGAGGAACCTCCTGGATTGCTTGTGCCGGGCCGTACCGTCCTTCCAACAGATGTCAGGGTGGTTGAAGTCACCCATGAGAACAAGGGCCTGTGAGCGTGAGGCTTTTCCTATCTGTCTATGGAGTGCTTCATCCGCAGGTTCTCCTTGATCAGGCGGTCTGTAACAGATCCCCACAGTAATGTCTCCCATAGCTGTTCTCCCTTTAACCCTGACCCACAAACTCTCTGTTGACTGCTCACCTGTCCCCAGACAGAGTTCCATACTCTCCAGCCTACCCCTAACATAAAGGGCAACTCCCCCTCCCCGCCTGCCAGGCCTGTGTTTCCTAAAGAGCCTGTAACCTTCCATTCCGACACTCCAGTCATAGGAGCCATCCCATCATGTTTCTGTGATACCTATGATATCATACCCCTGTAGATGTGCCCACATCTCTAATTCCTCTTGTTTGTTCCCCATGCTATGGGTGTTTGTATAGAGGCATCTGAGCCGAGCTCCAAATGAAGCCGGCTCATTGGCTGGAGCAGCTGGGATATCTCTACATTGCTCTGAGCATTTATTATAGGTGCTGGCAACTGACTGGGTGTGTTGGGATGGAATGATGCCCCCCTCCCCCAACACATCTAGTTTAAAGCCTCCTTGACCAGCCTTGCAAGCCTCCTACCAAAACTGCTCTGAGCAGCTCCACCAGCCCCCAGTAGACCTGGCCTACAAGCTTGGGTCCCATGTTCAAGACACCCAAACCCCTATGACACCACCCTTTTAACCATTTATTAACCTGGCCAATCCTCCTAGCTCTTTTTAGGTCCTCCCCTGTACCCTGGAGAATTGATGAAAAGACCACCTGAGCTCCAGAGCCCCTAACCACCTCCCCCAGGGCTCTGTACTCCTTCTTTATGTTCCCCAGGCTACTACTATCTACATCCCTAGCACCCACATGTATCACCAGGAGTGGGTAATAGTCAGTGGGACTTACTAGAGCAGGCAGCCTCTCTGCCACATCCCTGATCCGTGCCCCTTGTAGGCAACACACCTCCCTTGAGATGGGGTCTTGCCAGCAGACGAGTGCTTCTGTCCCTTTCAGTGTAGAGTCCCCTACTACTACAACCCGCCGCTTTTTCCTAGCGGCACCAGTAGAGTTTTTCTTTACCAGTGCATCAGCCGGCTGTTTCTGGCTCGAGTGCGCTTCCTCATTAGCCCCCTCCAGGGCAGCAAAGCAGTTCTGCGTGGGGACAGGGGATTTAGGGGGAAGCCCCTCGCTTTTGGTTGTCCTTTTCCTTCTTTTTTTCGTTGTTTTTTTTTTTGTCACTAATTCCCAGCTTCCCAGCTTAACAGCATCCTTCTTTCCTTCATGAGGTAGAGGTGAAGCTTGAGGCCCCTGCACAGTTTGGGCCTGGAGCAAGCAGCCCTGCTTCCTCTCAGCTTCCCTGACATCTCACAGTCTATTAACAGCATCCCGCAGCTCAGCCCCTGCTGCAGGAGGACCTCCACCAGGGAGCACCGAGTGCAGCCCTGCCCGTTGTGCACCCTCCCCTCACCAGACCAGCGCAGGCACTCTCCTCTCTACACCCCGAGCTCTGCACTGCAGCCTCCCCTCTCACCGGCTCTGTCTGGGTGCCTACGCTGCCACCGCCGGGGCAGCCAGAGCAGAGCTCCCAGACCGGGCCCTGATCACACGACGAGCGCTCACCATCCCGCTCGAACTGCCGCTCGAACTGCCTCGACCCGCTCTGCTCGCCGCCCTCCTGGCCACTCGCGCTCCCTGGGGCAGGTTTTTACCCAGTCAGGGCTGGTGCTGCTCCTCCTGGCTCCGCCCCCTGTGAGTCAGCTGCTCGCTCTCGTCAGCTGAGCTGCCGGCTCCCGGCCAGGTCCTGTCGAGGACTCGAGGCTCCCTCGGTGGCTCTCGCCGCTCTGAGCTGAGGCTCCTGGACGCTGATCTCCCCCCGCTCCGGTGTTGAAGGCGTCCTCTCTCGAGCTACTCACCCCAGCAATTACCTAAGCATTATATCTAACACAGCTAGGACAAAACTTGCACTGGGGAAGTCATGTGCTCAGCAGAAGTCCTTGCTGATGAGCAGCTTACAAGCATTCGATTTCTTTCAGAGCCATGACCACTTGTGACCTTTTCTCCGTGTGACTTTAGGTTATGCAGGGTTCTGAGATAAAAAAATCTGTTCTACCAGAGAAGCTCCAGATGGAGGCTGTTTGCTTTCACCTTCCTCTGAATGTCCTATCAGGCAATTTGCTGCTGCTCAAAATCCAGACAAACAAGATAACCACACAGACAAATCCTGTTTGTGCTGTTGGGCTTCTTCACTAAATATAGCTGGGTGGAGGAGCCCTGACCGATAACACAGTGGAGTCCTCTGCTTATCTGCACCACGACCTTGGAACGTGCAGGGGCAATAAGGTATTTGCCTTAAGTTGTTCCACCAGACTCAGATTTTAGGGGTATAAAAGGTGAGCAAACAGTCAAAAACATTCATGTGCTCCTCCTGCAGTCTACAGAAAGGAGGGACTCCACAAGGGTGATTCGTACCACCTCTCCTAGGCACCTCCTTATGGACGGGGTTACTCACTCTTGGCGGTGGCAGGGAAACATTCCATCTCCTGCTGGCTGCTGGATGATAGAGCCATGCTCTTTCACTACAGGTTCTCATCTCACTCCATTTTAAACCTGGAACCACTATAAAAGGCTTGTTTTCACAGGGGTCTTCCAGCTGCTTAACACAAACCCTCTGTCAACTGAATGGTGAAGCTAGGTTTACAGCAGCCTGGCTCCAGCTGAGCAGGCTGTCCAGCCTGACCTGGGAAAGCAATTCACACTAGTGTAGCATTGTCCAAGTGGGCCAAATTCTCCACCACTCTGCTTTTCATAGCCTTTTTTCCATGGCATGCAGCGTTCCCTTGGGAAGCTCATTGTGTTGGTGTCTCAAGAAGTCTGGGCATGCGCATGAGCTTGTGTTGGCTTTGTAATCCCTCAGTGGCTCAAATCCTCAATAGAGACCAGTAGCATAGGAGGGGGTTGCGTGGCTTTTTGATGGGTGGGTTTTTTTTGCTTTGTTGGTTTGGTGATTTGGGGTTTTGTTTGGTGTTTTTTTTTGACTTGCACTCTATACTTTGGCTCAGTCCCAGCAAGCGGAAAGCCAACTAGAGGTGGCTGAATTTTCAAGCCTCTTTGTTTCTCCTCCAGGGAATATTTCCATGTAATCCCAAAGCCACACAAACAGACCAACTATGCAAGAATGCAAATCCTGTTCAGGGCTAAGCAAGGCTCTTTCTGTAACGTCATCTCTGAGAGATCTTGGAAGAGATTGCTGCAATGGCCAGATTTTTGTCTTTTAACAAATATACCGTATCTTAGCTCCATTTCCTCCTTTGCTTATCACTATTTTGTTAGCTTGAAGATAACTTCCAGGAGATCTGCTCTCACCTTAAAGTCTGATCAAAGCAAATTCCCTGTTTTTTGAAGGAGTTCTAGGGGAAAAGGGTGGGTGTCCTTTTGTCTGGTAACAGTTTATTTTAATCTGACTGTTTTCTCCTTTTGTAATCCACGAGCACTCATGTTTTCAGAAGGCTTGCCAGTTATGATAGGTTTCCTTGACGTTACTGTAACAGAAAAGGCTAAACACAGCTGTCTGGTGCCTGCGATCCTTAGGAGTCCTGCAGGACCCAAGTCAGTAAAAATAAACTGAACTTTAGACATACTCAAGCCAAGGACTTTTTCAGCCAAACCCTTTGTACATAGGCAAAAAGTCAAAGTAGATATAGGGGGGGGAGCAAATTCGTGTCTGGGGTCACTCCAGTAGCTTCACTGGCACTCTGCTCAGGATTCATTTGCTGCAATTTGTCCTCTGCAGAAATCCTTGTGCTTGGAACAGGCAGTACATAAATCAGAAACCAAGGCTCAGCTCCTCAACTTTTATGTTAATGAAAATGAATAGAGAAGGACAACTAACAGACATAGCATGCATCTAAGAGTCAATATAATTCTGCATTTGATGAGTTTTCATTAACTGCTGGAGCCAAAACAAACATTTCAGGGTAATACGTGCCAAAACACTTTGAAAGCACATGAAGATGGATGCTTGTGAGAAGAATACAGACACCATCCTGTATCATCTTTGATTTTCAGTCCACATTTTGATTATTCATCCAATTTTTAGAGTAGGAGGATTCAGCACAGCTGAGTAGTAGGATGAAAGGGCATCCCAGACATTGATTATTATCCCAGCACGACACCAAAGGAAAGTGTGTCCAAACCTCCAGCAAGTCCCACTTATCCTCATAGCTAGGTTATAGTGGGCTGGTTTTGTTTGTCTGCAGCATTTAGGTTTAATTTGCAGCACAGGAGGAGAGACTTTCCTCCAGATGGTAGTTCAGAAGAGGAGCTTAACTTAGATTCTCTATAGTTGTATCTATATACTGTTTGTGGGCACACTTCCAAGTTCCTCATCTGGAGGCACTCCAGACATGTCCTAGTCCAGGTGCTCAACAAACTCTGAGCTTTTCTGTTGCCCAGCTTTCCACAGAGACAACCCAAACCAGATGGCCTGCTGCGAGCAGTTCCCAAAGGAAGGAGGTGGGTGTGTCTAAGTAGGACATACCATTGTGTGCACCCATGGACAGGTCTGGCCTCTGGGCTGGTCTCTGGAATAGCCTCTCCTCCTCCAGCAGGGAAAGGGATTCTGAGGACACTGTGGTAATGGCAGATGATGCAAATACCCACCCTGTGCTCCCCCTTGGCACAAGTGTAAATGACCATCTGAAACCCTGCAAGGGGGCCTTAGAATAAAGGCCCTGCATGAAAAGGGGGGACACAGCTGCAGGAAACCATTGCAACACAGTGACATATCAGGTAATGAACTCAAAGGCATTGAAGAAGGACAAATGGAACTCAGAGACATTAAAGAAGGACAAATGATGAATTAGGAAATTTTTAGGAACTCTTCCAAGCACCAGGCTCTTGTTTTATTTGCAAATGTGTCACATCATAAGAAAGAGGCATGGTTCTGTAATGTTTCTCCTGGAGAAACTGGAATTAAATGTTATTCTTAGGAATAGTATATGCAGGTGTTCACCAGATATTAACAAATGTTTCACTATTAATTGCATGAGAAGCAGTTTCTATAGCAAACACTTCATCTTCTGATTCATACAGCACTTTTCCTCATGCCTCTATATCTTTTAAAAAATGAATGCGTCAGTAATGCAAAAAACATACTATGCACTACTTTTAAAAATGGATATTCTCCCAAAATAGGAACACATATTGTACATGCATTTCTCCTGAAAACCCCTAGATGACTTAAAATCATAGAATCATTTAGGTTGGAAAAGACCTTTAAGATCATCAAGTCCAACCACTACCCCAGCACTGCCAAGTCCAGCACTAAACCATGTCAAAAGATTTGGGTTAGTCTCAATCAGGGAACAGACGTAAAACCATGTGATTTAGGTGGTCCCTAGAGGCCTTCGTTTGTAAACCAGTGAACACTTACAGTAATAATCTGAGCAAAACCTGGGAGAAATATGCAGGATTATGTTCCCACGCACCTGCCAGTGAGTCACCCTGAACACCACAAACAGGACTGATTGAATTCATCATAGGAACTGGTCCCTGTGTACAGCTCTTGGCAATCTCTCATCGTAAACAGTAGACCAAATTGATGCCAGACCTGTAAATCCACGAAACATGTACTCACATATACTATCCCTTCTCAGAAGTGGAAGTCATATTCATAATAAATATTGGGATTTGGGAGGAAATTTAGATCTATCTTCATTGCTATTGTGTTACTCTTTAATGCCAGGTGAGTTCAGCTGAAAGTATCGTGGCAATATTTTAAAGAGGTACACTGTTTGTGAAAAGCATTTCTTCATTAAAAATGTATTAAAAAACACTGGAGTCTGAGGAGCATATCAGTGTTATAGTAGGCAGTTCAGGTGGACTTTCCTAAGACTGATCTTGCTCCTGTGTAAAGTGTGCCTCAGTAAACACCAGCTGTTTGGTTTTTTGTTGTTGTTTTGGGGTTTTTTTGAATTGCTGTGCCCACATTGAAAAAATATGCTGAAGAATATTGCTGTGTAAGCAGTGCTCTTCTGTAGGAACAGATTTATTCTCTAGTGTGGTGAAAAAAAATCAAAGCTTGACAATACTCCTCCGTGTTCAAAGACATGTCTTTAATCGATAGATTTATCTGATTCACTGCTACTTTGACACCACTGAAACCAGAGGAGCTGCATCAATGTGTTCCTAAACATAAATATGAGTAAATAGAGCATCTGCAGCTACTCCAGATACGCTGAAATGACAAGAGCTAGCAATCCTCATGCTTCAGGGTACATAATCTGATAACCAGCTGGGGTCAGGGAGAAATATCCCCCATTGGTATAATATTGACTAATTGGATTCGTTACAAGCCTTTTATGTCTTTCTCTAAAAAATCTTACATTAGCCACTAGATGGACCAGCAGCCTGTTCTGGCATTGCAATTCCTGCATATCTAATCCACAGAACAGTTGGCAATGAGCGGTGCAGCTTCTGTAAGTACCACTGAATCAGCAGCACACCAGCTGGAAGGGACTCTGCATGCATCCCCATGGCAGCAGTGAGCTCTCCAGATGAGGCCTTAAGGAGGTGGGGAAGAGGAGGCGTTTTGCCATGGTGAACGCATTTATAGAATATTTGATTTAAAGACATCTGATTTATGTGATTTATCTGATTTATAGTGTCTGAAGTACACGTCATCTGACCTGACATAAACAGAAGGGTGAGGAAATTAGAATAGAGTAGAATAGAATAGAGATGAATAGAATATCATAGGATAGAATATAACAGAACAGACTAGACTGGAGTGGAATGGAACAGAACAGAACGGGACAGCATAATGTAAAGCATAGCATCAAACATATCTGAAGGTTGTGTACAGGAATAAAAATCCTAAAACTAGAGATGAACCAGTGCTGGGTAATCAGGTGCCAACCTACCTTGTTTGTTTGCACCACAGAGAAGGAGAACAGATGGGTGGGCTGGAATGAAATACAAAATAAAAAGCAGACGTCCGTGGTCAACTTTATGCAAAGAACAATAAAACCCCTCATTATATTACAGAATGCCAAAGTATGTTAGTACTTCTCTAACGGCAGCAAAAGCTGCATCTGGTTGTTAGCCACAAGGTGCTTGGGTGATTACCAGTGAAAGGGAGCAGAGGGCCGTATGTGCTGTAATTAGGAAAGCTGCTCAGAAAGCAATTTCACTGCTGAGTTCCATACTATCAGAAACAGAGATTCTCCCAGACAGTAAAAATGAGAAGAAAGACAGATTTCTGCTCCCCAGCCTGATGAGTCACAGGTCAAAGAGTATTTTCCATCCAAGGCTATTCTTGCTAATACATCACACTTCAATGACACTTGAGGCTCAAAACAGAGCAATCTTGTTTGTCTGGCTGCTTGCCAGGGTAGCTGGAGACTTGTGGACTGTGCACTGACAATGGCTTATTCGATTAAAAGCAACTGTACTTCCCTTCTGTCCCCAGGAGAACAGAAGGTTACAAAGCAGCATCTTCGTGTCTCTTTATATGGAAAACACTAGTACTCAGACAGCAATAAATATAGTGCACTTGGTTTCCCTTTACACTTATCATCACCAGTGAACATATCAACTGGAATGAGTTTAGCTACTCAAAGAAGTTCCCAGTAGATAAGCATATCTGTCATGAATCATATATACAGGCTGTCCCCATAACCAGTGAAATAAACACTGTTGCCTCTGTTTGTCTCTGAGGAGCAATTCTATTGGTAGATGTCTCACCACTGCAATGCACAGCAATATTCAGGTAGCTGAGGTAGCCCAGAGAGGTCAGAGTTCTTCTAAAATATCATGTTTTCCTCATCTGAACTATTTCCTCATATTTCAGAAGTTTTGAGGAAATCCTTTTGGCAAAATGAGATCCTGGTCTTGTTTATGCTAAAGTCCATTTCTCATCTGCTAGAAGATGGTCAGCAGGTGAGGGTGGCTCACAAGCAGCTCAGACATACCTCCCAAGCTGAGCATGCTCCATAGAAATACCTTCACCCTGTGATGGGGCTGCTGGGTCTTCTGCATGCCCTATGGTGAAGAGAGCCAGAAATGCAACATCTGTCTCTTACCTGCATAACCCCTAATGTTTCAAAAAGCAAATGGAACCCCTACCAGCCCTTTCCCTTCCTGTTGACTCCCCAAGAAATGTATTAGGCAACCCGTGGCTCTTGGGCATTCTTAGATTTTTGGTATTCAGATCATAACAAGGTGAGGCATCCCCAACAAACTGATTGGGATAAACTGGCCTTTGTACAACTGGGACTCAGACCCTAAGCAATACCTTTATTTTTGCTGGCATGGGCTATGAGCATCGGGGAGAGTCAGAGGGGAAGGACTTGGACTTTCATTCACAACACAGCTTTTGAAACCACCTCTGTAACCTGCTTTCCTTCAGGTCAGCCTCAAGATAACACCTGAGCAATAGTGATCCCCAGGCAACGTTACCAACACGTTGTAGATAGAAGGGGCAGCCATGGCATTCATCCTGAGGCAGATCCATGCAGGTGGGCTACAGAGCACATATGATGCTGACTACCATCATATGTGGAGGTGAAAGGGCTGCCACAGCAGGTCTGCAACCCTCTAGGAGGTTCCCCGACTAGTGACTGATGGGCAAAGGAGGTGGCACAGAGACAGTAGCACACAGCACATGTGGCTGATGTTGGCAGGAATGTGTAAATACTGACTCATCAGCTTTCATTGCTTTTCAGTTTGTTTTGGGAGGGTGTTTGCCAGGCTGAGAGCATGGGAGATCCCAATTCCACATTTCTCTATGCGGACTGGGAACCAGCAAGGTGTTGGCTCATTTGGCTTCACTCCTGAGCAACTCCACACAAACTGGGGACCACCAGAAGAGGAAAGGAAAGGGACCACCAGAAGAGAGGTATAGTTCACAGTTTTCCAGGGTGTCAAAGCTGACACTGCTGCATTTTACCGTGTTTCACCCTATTTCTGATTCAAAGGGGTATTCTGTTTCAGAAAGCCTTAGTTCTCAGGCACGGGAAAGTGAAGTTTGAGGCTTTTGAAAAAAAGAAAAAGTGTAGTTAAAATGACTCTGGTACAATACAGCCCTTAATTCTGGAGAGGAAAGGAGAGGACAATGAATTTATAATCTGTTTTTTAGTGAGGTGTAAATTTACCACCCAGACTCCCACCCATTACACCACAGACAGGAAACCAGCCGGTGAAGGGGCAGTGAATTTGTTGTTCCTCCTTGCACAATGGCTGTGTGTGTTATTTATTTCACAGGCCTAACCATGACTGGTATGATTTTTAAGTTTTGCCTCTTGCCCTTTCATGTGTTCAGATCGGCTATGCATTTCATCAGCCTCCTGCCCACCAGCAGTCATAAAACATGAGCCCGTGTGGGAAAGCAGAGACGTAGAAAGAGTCTCTTACGAAACAGTGGCTGGGATTGTTCCAGACACCTCCGGCCAGCTGCTCTCCAGGCAGCAGCTTTGTGATACAAGGGACAGTAAACATCAGCTTTGGAAAGTCACATGGCTGAGCCTTTTTGGCTTGAGGCCCACAGAACAAGTTCTCCTGACTACTGAGGCATGGCTTGGAGAATAAAAGAAGGGCTCTTTAGTGCTGATATCTTTGGATAATGCCATGCAATGTAGCTGGAATTGGTCCAGGATATTCCTACCTGCTTTGTATCGTGGGCTATAAAGCAAATCCAAACACATCACCCCTTTCCTGGTGTTCAGTTTTCATTAAAGCACCTCCTGCTATTAATTCTGCCCTTTCCAACCTTGAGCAATGCAATGTCACCATGCTGCTGCATTGCCTGTGGTACCTAGAAATAGGTGCCACACTGGTGGAGTGGCAGAGATGACAAAATTATCTTTTTTCCAGTCTGCAGTGCAGAAACTGTACCCATCTGCATAAATTCCACCTACAGAAATTCTGCATCTGCTTTCCTCCTGATTGTCTCTAATGTCAGCTTGGTCAGAAGAAGGTACGTTCACATGCAAGGTGCTTTATATGGATGAAGCAGGATTCTGTTCCGTTCTTGAGGGCCTTACAGTCAAACTACAGGAAAGGCATAGATGGCAGAGGGGTTGAAACTAGATGATCTTAAGGTCCATTCCAACCCTAATCATTATATGATTCTATGACTCTATGGAGACAAAAAGGTGATCTGCTCCTATTTACAGAGAAAGTAAATAGGCTGAGATTCTTCAGTCTGGAAAAGAGAATGAGGTGAAATCTAAAGTCATGCAGCTTTCCAGATAGGTCAGAAAGTGTGGAATTGCTCACTGCAGGGGAGGAGCAGGGGACACGGAATTAAATGAACAGGCAGAACATTTCAAGCAAACTAAAGGGAACACGCTTTCACACAGTCCATAATTCAGCAAGGAGACTCACTGCCATAAATTTTTTGATGCCATAAATTCACCACCATAAACTTTTGGAATGCCAAAAGTACAAACAGGTCAGTGAATGAGAGTGTGAGCATTGGGCCTGAAAAGATAAGGTAGACTCACTGGGTGTGGAGAATAGCTCCAGAAGTCCCTAACACACAGATTTTATTAGAGGTTAGGTAGGTGCCTCTCCTTGTGCTGTTTCCTTTATTCCTTTTCATCAGCTGCTACCAATAACTGTCAAAGACATGATACTGTCTTGATGGGCTTTTTATTTGACTCAGTGCAGCCACTCTTATGTGATTTAATGGACAAGCTCTTCTTTGGAATAATTCCAATGTCTTCAATGAATTTGAAGCAGAAATTATTTCCTACATAAGCATTAAAAATGTATAAAAGTATACAGCAGTATTTTATTAAATTGTCACCACAAACACTGTCAAATAAGGGCTGAAACTCTCAGATATCCTGATGATGGGATGAGGATATACTACTGCCGCTTGGGATCTGAGGGTTTTTAAATACCTGGCAAGATGGAGCAGATGAGCTGTAAAGGGCACACCCCTGTAGCAACTATGGGAAACCCCTGGAAGCACCAGCACAAGGGCTGCATACCACTAAATGACCAGGGCCATCTGAGTCAGGTCCCAGCCCCTGAGGCAGCTCCCTTGCTCTCTGTTTATTTAGAAGAGGGAGGACCTAGGAGGGCTTCTGGTTCCAGGTGAGTTCCAAGCTGTGCCCCGCTTTCTGATGGGGCACAGGTTCCCACATCCTTCTCCCTTTCTTTACTTCCCCATCCCAGTTTCCAATGAAAGAAAATCTTGAGCATGAGGTTCCCAGAAGATATTGTGCCTCTCCTCACCAGCCTTTCTTCCACCCAGCCTCTAACTGTCACAGATACCATAAACTTTGGGCAGGTGCTGTCTTGTCCCTTTTCATTGATACTGCAAACAGAGGCCCAGGTGTAATTTGGATCTCTTACCTGACCTGAAGAACAATAACCTCCTGTCTATCTCAAAAGTGTCTCCACCCTCTCTTATGATAAGAGGTATAATCATCCTCTACAACCACAGGAAGAAACCACCCACCAGAGGATAAGGGTGACACATGCACTGCTGTTCCTTTTTTGTCCCTCACTGCCTAGAAGTGTTCAAGGCCAGGCTGAATGGGGCTTTTGAGCAACCTGGCCCAGTAGAAGGTGTCCCTGCCCATGGCAGAGGGTTGGAACTGGATGATCTTTAAGGTCCCTTCCAACCCAAACCATTCTGTGATTCTATGCGAAGATGAAGGTCCTGCCCTCAGGTGTGCTTCAGCATGGGGAGACCGTGCAGCCCTGGGTGCCTGCACTGCAGTGTGGATGGCAGCCATGGGAACTCCTTGGCCATCAAGACCTTGCTGCCAGCTCTCCTGCTTTCAACCCATCCTGAGAAAGTGATCTAGCAAAGCACAGCAGAGATGCTAAACGCTGCAGTATCATCTGCTAGAAAGAGCTATTTGTCAAGGCTAATGCAGTCTATAAGCAGAGCATTTAGCAGTATCCTGTACAATTTATAAAGAATAAGCCCAGTTCTCCATCTGTTTCCTGAAAATTAATTGGAGAGTCCTTCCTCCTAGCTACTCTCCTCCTTTAGAAAGAAGTCTTAAGATTGTAGGGAAAACCTTTGCAAAGCTAGAGCAGCAATTAAGCCAGGGCATCTGATCTCACCTTGACTTGATCTTTCACAGTAGCCAATATTTGGCACTGGTAAAAGGGACTGTGTCTTGAGAGCCACAAATGGCCTGGCTCAGAAGAGACAGCAGCTTCTGCTTTCGCTTCCTGAAACCAGGGACTCCAAAAGGGCAAAGAAGGTTGATGGAATAATTAAAAATAAAGATGGGCTGAACTTTTACTGGGAAGGAACTGGGAATGCCTTTCTCGCTTCTGCCCACCCTCAGTTGCATGGCAATGGAGCATCTTTCTGTACGGCCACAAAATCCAGAATGCATTGGTACTGAGCATTGCTAGCACCCAGCAAAGCTGATCCTCTGGGTTATATCCTAGAAACCAGTTGCAAGACTATTCTGTCTTCCATGTAGTTTCATATCCCCTAGAAATCCATGAGACCTGATTAAACAGACCCCCAGGATTCTCTCTTCAAAGGATATTTCATAAAATGAAACCAATTTCTACTGGGAGACAGAACCATCGCAAAGAATCAATGGTTCTTTGGACTCTTGGGATGTCTGATTTCATGTACAGCAGTGTAGACATCTGTACTAATCTCTTTACTATTATTGAAGGATTGAAGTTTAATTCTTGTCCACAGATAGTAATGATAAGCCTGTTCTGTGGCTCATTGTGTCAGTAAAAAAATTTCCATTGATGTTAATGGACTTTGTCCCAGTATTAGGAAAGGGTATTTAGTAGAAAGAGATTGTCCAGTATGCAACTATCCATCCATCTCTTACCCACACAATTACTGTAACGATCATCCCTCGGAGATTCCAGCTGTGACACTATTCCTTCCTGCCTTCTGAGACTTGATTTACATTCAAGAGTTTGAGACTTTCACCTGTCTGCCTTGCTTTCCTCTGGATGTAGTTTTAAAATACACTTTAGCTTATCCTGCAGCCTAGTTTTTCACAGGATAAAATCTTCTTTTGTTGAATTATTATATCAACCAGATGCTCCTTTCAATATGCTGATGCTCATTCAGTATCTGAATGGAGCTGAGCCAAACTGAATGATTCCAGGAGTGTGTTAGCGCTTACAGAACAACTCCAACGGAGAGATTAATCATTAGATGGGCCCTTACAGTTGGGAGATTAATGGTGGTGCTTCAAAATGTTGTTTTTTTTTTTTTTTTTGCCCATCATGTTCCCACTAGTAATGTCAGAAAGTGCCAGCACACACCAGCATTATCTACCAGTGAGAATTTCTGTCATGCCAAGAAGGCCATTTTAAAATGAAAAATACTGCTGGTGTTATCTCCTGTAGCCAGAGCTTGCACTTGCACAGGGAGTTTGAGGCTGTGTGTAAGCTATTGCTAATCCTTTGGTAGCTCCTGGTCACATCTATGCTGTTGCTCTGTTTCCAGCTAAGTGTCATGACAAAAATCTGGTTGTGGTTATAAAGAACAACTTCCCCACTTCCTGAAGCCCTGTAAACTCACGTGTAAATTACGTGTTCTGAAACTCCCTGGTAATTCTGCTGTCAGCTCCTGAGCCAGCTCTCTCCTGTACAATTGAGTAAGCCTGGCAAACACACCTTGGCTAATGAGTGTGAAGATGGGGCTAGGAGTGTGCTCTTTCTGGACTTCCTCACCCTGTGAATGGGAGGACAATGAAGAAAAGAGTGACTTTGAGAAGCAGTTATGCCTTTGGAAGGGTGGGAAGTCCTCCATGCAGGACTAAGCTAGTCTGGACAACTACCCAGGGTGGCAGAATTGAAGGAAGGGAGCAAAATTTATGTTACATAGCTTTTGTTTTGCTTACCCAGCTGTAGAGGTATGCTGGAGGGTGGACAGAGAGCTATGTCTGTTCTGAGCTGCCATCAGTTTGTGGCACATCTGTTGGATTGATTGGATGGTGTTTGATGCACTTCTGTTCGGTGGCATCTTTGCTTGTTCTTTATTGCACACGCCAGCATTTGGAGTGCTTCCTCAATAGACGCACCATCACATTTGTCACAGGGAGCAGCATCAAGTTATTGGTCCTACTTCCAAGAGAAGGGGAGCCAAACTTTGTCATTTTAACTGGCACTGTACCTTGGAAAATAAGCATAGAAATGTCCACAGGGAGAGTAAGAGCAATTATATATGCAATTATGTATTTGGATTTCATATACACACACAAATTTATTTTACTTGCCTTAGATATATAAACATACATGTCAGGAAATACCAACTACATTTATAAACTCATGCATACGCACAAATCCATTTTCACTCATACACATACATACATGCAGGTATGTATGTGCTTATATACATACACAACCTCCCAATGAATATCATGGTTCTGTCTTGATCTGTTTCAAGGCAGAGGCGAAGTTTCTAACCTGAAACAGTTGCAGATAGATGGTATCCCCTACTGTGGAACTGATTACTTCTAATGGTTTTGGTTTAGCTGTAGGATGGCTCCATTCTAAGATACATAGCTCTAAAAGAAACTAAAAATGCATACTTTTTCTTTCTTTGTTTTAAGCCTGTTTTCTTTCTTTGCCCTTCTGTCAAGTTCAGGGCTTCAGAATATGTTCACTATCTCCTGGGCTCCTTTTGTGGGATGCTAGTTCTGCAATTTGTCTAGGTAACAAATCGGTTTGCTTTGCAGGTTTGTAGCTTGAATCAGAACTGCTAGTGGGAAACTCAGCTGAATAAAATGAAGGAGACCCTCCAGGCACCGCATGAATTTATAGCACAGATTGCCAGTGCCACTTAGGAAACTGAATGACATCAAACACTAATCCATCTATGTCTGCAGGATGCTATGGAATCCAACATGGCCAAAAATGGACATACCAGTCTTTCTTAAATGTGACTTACATTTCTCATACATCAACAGAAGGATACAGACTGGTTCTTTCAAGGCATTATGAGACATATATATGTGCTTGCATATGTTTACTGCATATATGCATTTCTGTAGTCAAGTTACTGTAGGCATGCTTTTTTCTTAATGCAGATTGCTTTGAAATGTTCTCCGAATACATTTAGTAATGCATATTCTTATACAATGAAATTCTGTGTGAAAGAGCCATTGGTGACTGTCCCTTGCAAACCAAAAGGCAGTGAATGTGGTGAAAGCTGTACATGTTTCTATGATCCCAGTCAGTAGATTTATGATTTAATAAACAGCACAGGAAAAAAAAAAATCTTCTAAGAAAACCCCTCCAGGCCTGCCTATCTGCTGAGAGCACCTAATTGCTCCAGAGCTCAATGAGAAGTCACAGTTTAATAAACTCCACCTGGTGTTGTCTCACCAGGGCTGTTTTGTACATCTCTATTGCCCAGGGTGTCTGAGGTTGATTTTATTGTTCTGAGTCTTTTTATTATGCTCAAGATAAATGAGAGATGGAAAATTCTAATTTGCTGTGACCCTGTTTTGTGAAAGGGCCTTGGGACAAGCGAAAACACAAATGAGGCTCATAGTCCTATGTTTTAAACTGTTTATTGTCACTGCAGGGTCTAGTCTCAGCTCTGCAAAGCTTTACCTGTATATTTAAACATATGTTTAGGACCATTTGTTTTATCCGAGTGTAACCAGGTATTTAAATCTATATCTACATGTAAGAGTTCATCTCAATGAAGTCGCAAAGCAAGATATTGTAACTTGAGTTTTCATAGCAAGTCAGAATGAAGCTGTAGCACAGTTCTAAACAATACGCAAATTGTGACGTACATTACAGCTAATGTCATAGGAGGAAGGGAACATTTCTGGCACAGGGAAAAGATTGACACTGACAGCTAATAGGTGAAAAAGCTCCTAAATCACATAAAAAACTCCTAAATCACACAAAAATTGAAGCTGTCACCATGCTAAAAACTCTAGGAAAAAAAAACCTCAAAACCCCAACTCTCCATCTGTCTAGCCATCGTCAGAAAATGAGGTAAATGTGTGAAACCAAAGAGGAGTATAAATTCACCCCAATTGTTCCCAGATGCTTCAAGCAGGGAAGAGGAGGAGATTAAATCAGCTGCATTGAGAGAGGGAGAATCCAATGCATCCAGAGCAGAACAAAAGTAAATTGAAGCCCACATTAGTGGTACTAAAAATGGACAGTCTTTTCTCAAGGAGAACTTGATCTGAGTATAAGTAAAATGAGTTCTCTGTTAGATTTGATTTAAGAGGAGAAGGAAAAACCTCATGGATAGACCACAGGAACAAAAACCCTGATTTAATTTTAACAAATTACAGTGAATGAATGCTGCAGATGGATGAATGACAGGGAGGTCTAAGTGGGTAAGAGGTTAGTGTAGATTCCAGAAAAAAACCTGCCTTTTCAGCCATTTCACTATACCTAACACAGTGCCTGCTGCTTGTTGAGCCATTTGTTTTTCTCTTCTTTGTAAGCTTTGTATTTATGCTGATTCAAAATCAAGTTTTGCTTATACAGATGCTACACAATCTGAAAAGGTAGAACTATGAGAAATGTGACTGAGGTAATCATTTGCTTCTTCAGCCAAAAGTCTCCCAAAGATGTGTTGGATATCCGATTGCTTCAGATGTTTACTACACCGGACACAGAACAGACAGCTGTGTATGAGCTTGCCCTGGCAAAAGAGTGGAGTGGGTAACCTCATCTACCCTTTCAGTCCCTGAGCTTTGATGATTCATATTTTGCAAGGGCAACTTCGCTTATAAATAAGAGCAGGTTTAGCAAGTGAAACCAGTTAGTCTTTAAACACAAAATAAAAGCACACCTCCTTACAAAAGGAAGAGCTTGAATCCAAACAGCAAACTCCTCTTGCTGTGAAGTGTTTTCCAGAGTTTAATTTCACATGTAGGACCAGTAGCACTCCCAGCAGGAAGGCAGAATGAGTCATGGGGGGATGTCGGGAATGGGATGAGAAAGCATTGCAAAAGTACTCATAACACAAATCGCTTATCATTCTGTTCTTTGTTCTTCTAAAAGAGATGACTTTGGCACTGTAACCCGTTCCAAGGAAACAGAAAAACCAGGAGCGTGCTAGACTGAAGGCTAATCGCACCAGCACCATCCTGAAAGGCAGCAAAATTGCTTCTTATTCAATGCAAGATAAAGGAGAAAAAATAATATATTTAGAAAGTGGGACTGCTTCTTTGTTGCCCTGCTTCTGTGTGGGCTGATTTACTGATGAGAGAAAAAAAACATCACTCTGGTTTGACAGAGTTCCTACCTGTTTTCAGAGTCCTTTGCACTATTCTACATGACAAAGTGTAGAGCAAAGGCATTCACGTATCTTGGCAACAACAGAAACTAAATAAACACCCTCCATCCAGTTTATCTCCAGTTTGGTGCTGACTTGTCATTCATAACACTGCCAGTTCAGCCCAGAGAAAAGCAGCCACTGAGGAGGACGGGGTTTTGCTTGACTCCATCTCAGGGCAAAAGCACACAATCCTCAAAACAGCTTACACTGGCTGCCATTTCACATGGGCTTTTATTCCTGAAACCTACTTGCTCAAGTGAGTTCACCTACCCTTGTGGAGCAAAAAAGCCTGAAACTCTTCCCACCACATTTCTCTGGATTGGATGGTTGAAATGGTGTCTTTGAGCAATGGCAGAATAGTTGGAGAGGGAGTAGCTACAAGGATCAGTTCCAGCTGCTTATATTTAGATTTTTGGTGTTCCTAAGGATTGATGTCTTTTTTTTCCCCCACTTTTTCTTTTCTTTTTTTTTTTTTCTTTTTGTGGGTAAAAAAAAAAAATAGACACATATGTTTGGTAAAAAGTGCCTGTTTTAAACAAGACGCCATGTACCAAATACAGATTCACAAATCACAAAGTCCAACAATCCTCCCCAGTGTTACCTCAGTGCAGATCCTGGTAAACACATAGCATAGTATCTGATTAACTTCTTCAGGGAAAGGGAGAGTGATTTTCTTACTGATGTGGTAGGCAATTCAGCTTGTTGTGAATCAATGAAATCAGGGCAAAGACAATCTATACCAGCATGGTTTATCCTCCTCCTTCGGTAATGTGTATTCCTCACCTGATTTTGCTGCTCCCCATGAAGCAATTACTTCAGACCAGAATCTTCTCTGATTCAGAGTAAACAGCACCCTGCCAAGCTGTGGGAAACACGGAGCTGTCTCATCATGGTGGACATCAGTCAGTTCACTTCATCTATACCATCACAGCCCAGTGTTCTGTTCCTCAGGCAGAGAGCAGTCAACCACAGGAGCAGTGCAAAAGCCCAAGGGGCCCTTTCTTCCCCTCCTCACCCCTATGGCAGTCATCCACCCCAGGGCAGAGTGGGGGAGAGATGCTTCCCCCATGATCCAGTGACATTTAAAGCCAGCCCATGCTGGGAAAAGTGGCTGCACTCCCTGGGGACCTGAGAACAGAGGCCAACAGTAAACGCACATGTTCGAACAAATGTGTTCAAATAGACATTGTCTTGGCCCTAAAATGTGCAAACTCACAACACTCTCATGACATTTGGGTTTTTTCATTTAATTTGGGTATCTATCTCCAAAACAGGTGCCATGAACTTTTGTTGCTCAATGCTTTCCCCACTGTGCATGGGGGGAGTTGCCCAAAGGCATTTCCCTTTGCTTTTGCCTGTCCACAGCAAGTTCCTGAGGAATTGAGAGAAACAAAAGCCCTTCGGCTGGTGGGCTTGGCGCTGAGCGTATCACCTGCTTGGGAAATGTCTGTCACATGTGGGGACCTTCTGCTTTCCCAGGAGGTCAGAGAAAAGGAAGAGCAGGTCCCTGGTATTGTGCTCCATAACAACTCAGGGCATCTGGAGATGGAGGAATAAAGGGATATGGGTATGGATATGCATATGGGATATGGAGAGCAGAACAGGAAGACAGTACTGGAAAATGGGTCCATATTTATAGACATACCCCACGACACTAGGATCTCACCACTTCATGTAGCACTGGGAGACATAGGAACATCCATATCCTAGATTTAGGTCTGCTTATTGCACTTCTAGTGTTGGATTTGGTTTATTTAAATTATAGCATGCATATGTAAGCCAATCACACTAAGCTCCCTTTATAGTTAATGGACAGGAAGGGGAACTTCTAAGCCATTGTTCACCTGATCTCTTGTAAATGATTTCTGCAGGCTGAGACAAATTGACCTTTCAGTGTCTTTCAGCTATGGTGATTACTTTCTAATCCTCACAAGGTAAAATGTTTCATAGACCTGCAGTGAATGCCCAATAAATTCAATCTCCTAGAATGTATCCCAGTAAAGAGAAGATAATTTTTACTTTATTAGACAGCTTCTTTCACAAAGCAACATTTTTTAGACAATCCATTGAACATAGTATCTTACATCATAAATTAGCATTGAAGGAGCCTGCTGGCAGTGTCATGTGTCTACAAATGAGATCCATACTTCAATATCCTGCCCAAATGCCTGTCCACATTGCTGTCCCTGCCCAAAAGCACCAGGGGCGGTGAACTCTGCTTACCAAAGTGGCTGAATGTGCTTATCCATTAACCTGCCACCCCTTCCACCTCAAAATCTGACTTGCTACATATCTGAACTTCAGGAAGCTGAGGTGGCATTGCAGCCCATCTCATCTGGTTGGCACACAGGGTCACAGGATGGTGAGGAGCTCCTGATGTTCCTTACGGATCATGTGCACCCTAGGAGGGCTCCTTTGAAGAGAGTGCTGTCAGGACAACAGTGCAGTGCCTGGACAACCTGCCTTACCTACCCCAGGTGTCAGAAGATCAGAGGATCCCCTGACCTGCACGGTACATCATGGAATGGGAGAGACACCACTGCTCTGCATTGTAAATCCATTAAGCTAAGGTGGATAGGGAGGGAGCCAGGTGGGACCTTCATGCTAAAAACACACATGACCTGGCAGGTCTGAGGGCTGCAGCTGATGGTTTCAGGGAGGAGTCATGTTTAATGCATCTAAGCTGGAAAGACAGGTTAGTCATGCATATGGCCTAAAGCAAGGAAGAGGCAAAGATGAAAGCTGGGGAATCCCAAAGAAAGGAGAGGTGCAAGTACACACACCCCAATAAAGAAAAGCCTGAACTTCACTTTGGGAAGGGCAGCTTGTGCTGGTGTAAGAAGTACACAAAGAACTGAACATCCATGGGTGCTGCATTTACCTTTTCCCCCCATTTTAACAGTGCACATGTTTTTAGTTGCTTAACTGGGGGAGCGGCTGCTCACATCTAATATAGCATAACACAGGGGTGAGCATGGCTGTGGCAAACAGCCTTCCCTCTCTTATCCTCAGTGCTTTTGTCCTTGTGCATATGTGTCCAAGGCACATCCCACATATTTTTATCCTGGGAGGTTAGAAGTGCTGGTTCACAAACTGAGCAGATGGCACACGGGCCCATAAGGCATGCAACTGATCTGCTGAATGATGTTTAATAATCAAGTAAATATTATTACCTTTTCTACTGGGTGGGCCACAGATCCATGGAAAGCTTGGTGGCTATTGGTGATATGCTGGTTCAAACATTTGGAAACCACTCCTCTAGGAGTCCTTTCCAGGCAGTTGTGGGAGAAGTTGTCTGTCCTCTGTGAGAGAGAACAAGCAGGAATGTCCTCACCCAAGTGATCAGAAAGGGAAATGAGTTCAACTAAGCAGAGCTCTGGCTCTAACTTACACCTAGTCATGTAAATTAATCTTAACTTCCATTACAGACATACAAGTAAGAGGGTGAGTACACTGTCACCTGTGGTACTTTTCTGGTTCCTTTCTTTTACACAGCACTGCATACAAGACTGTCTGAGATCATGAAACTGCTGACTTTGCCTTAGTGTAACTGCCTGACAGAAGGTAGTAAGTACTAAGGAGCTCATGCACAGCAATATGTCATTTAGGAAAAACTTATTATTTTATGTTGCTCTATCATAGCACAGTTTTGTTTTCTACACTAGTGTGTAGAAAAGACAAACACTATCTACACTAGTGTGTAGATAGACAAACAAACCAAGAAGACATTGAGGGTTTGGGCCTGTCTCTGTAGTGAAGACCTGTCCTACTCAAGCAGAAACACTGTCCCAGTCACAGAGGATCAGGAAAGCCAGCTACAGGCTCCCTGAATTTCTGTATGAAGCAATCACAGTTACAGGACTCATAATTGAGTTTACTGCTCTTAACTCTTTGCTCTTTATTACAATCTTGGCTAATGCAGTCTTACCTTAGAATAAAACCCTGCTTCTGGTAAAACTGGGGTGTTAACATAATTATTCATTGTCTGTGTGTTGCGTTTTGCCAGTGCTAAAGAGCAGATGTTGATAGTGAAATCCAAAGAGTTTATTATGAACAAAAATAATTAGCTTCCTGTTCTGTAGGAACAAGTCTGTTGTCCACCAGTCTAATTAGAACATCAGTCAGTCTTGTGTCATGTTGTAACCAGATCTCTGAAATGTTATTTTTTAAGGTTTGAAGGCCTGACAATAAGGCAGCTCATCTGGATATCACATGAAAAGCCTGACTGCTTTCATTTATGCCTGTACCACCTTATACACTGAAGGGTCATTATACAGCTAAGATGCTGCTGTAATTATTTTTGTCCTCGTTACTACTCTATGCTATAATTATAGCAACTTTTTATTTCTGTAAGGTCTACAAGCTCCTCTGTACGTAGACAGGAAAAAGAATAAATCTAAAATCCAAGGAAACCTGAAGCTGAAGTCAAAAGCAACAAAAGCAGATAGAGTCCAGTTTAGAAAAGATATGAATCAACTGTAGAGACATCAAGTAGACCAAAGAGAATGACCAAACATCTGAGAAGAGACATGGTAACTGTTTTCCAGCACATGAAAGACTGCTGCAAATAATGAAGGAATTAATCTTTTCTCCAGTATTCATGTTAGATAGGGCAAGATTTAGCATGCAGCAGCAAAGATTTAGTTGAAACATGAAGAAAAAACCTTCTAATTGCAAGGACAGTGAAGCAGGGGTATAGACTTTCTAGGAAGGCTGCAGATAAAGTTTTCTCTGAGGAAGTTACACATCTGCCATCATTGTGGATCCTGCTGTGTGATTAGATGACCCTAGAAGGTTCCTTCTGCTTCATGACTGTATGGGATAGCTGGGCAGGCTGTTAAGGCAGTGAAATAGATATATTCCAAGATGGTGGGTGAGGGTCAGAAGAACAGTAGAATTGTCTAGGGTCACTGGGGCAGGAGCTGGCAGGAGGTTGTAGTCATGATATGTCAGGAGAGATTGACAGCAAAGGCCCACAGGACCTTCTGTAGGACCCAATTTGGGGCTTGAGGGAGTGTTTCTAAAATGCAGTTTTAAAGAATCTGTGTTGTAAAAGAATTTGAGTCCACAGGCTATGTTTGAAGAGCAGGCCTTTATCTGACCATGGTGCAAATACACATAAGGTGTTGGTTGATGAGAAAATGAACATGAGCAGGCAGTGTGCACTTGCAGCCCAGAAAGCCAACCGTATCCTGGGTTGCATCAAAACAAGCGTGACCAGCAGGTTGAAGGAGGTGATCCTGCCCCTCTACTCTGCTCTTGTGAGACCTCACCTGGAGTGTTGTGTGCAGTTCTGGTGTCCTCAATATAAAAAGGACATAGAACTGTTGGAACAAGTCCAGAGGAGGGCCACGAGGATGATGAGGGGACTGGAGCACCTCCTGAATGAAGACAGGTTGAGAAAGTTGGGGCTGTTCAGCCTGGAGAAGAGAAGGCTGCGTGGACACCTCACAGCAGCCTTCCAGTATCTGAAGGGGCCTATAGGGATGCTGGGGAAGGACTCTTCATTAGGGACTATAGTGACAGGACAAGGGGTAATGAGTTAAACAGGGGAAGTTTAGATTGGATATAAGGAGGAAATTCTTTCCTGTTAGGGTGGTGAGGCACTGGAATGGGTTGCCCAGGGTGGTTGCGAATACTCCATCCCTGCAGTGTTCAAGACCAGGCTGGACAAGGCCTTGGGTGATACGGTTTAGTGTGAGGTGTCCCTGCCAATGGCAGGAGGGTTGGAACTTGATGATCTTAAGGTCCTTTCCAGTCCTAACTATTCTATGATTCTATGAAGCTAGGCACTGCCAGAGATGGTCGACATCCAATTTCTTCAATACAAGGCTGCTGAAAACCAGTCACCCTCATGAAAAACTTTATCTGGAAAGCAGAATGGGTAATGGATAATGGTGACTTATTTTTCTAAACAGCTCCCTGCTCACACAGGAATTTTTATAGCTGGCAAATAAAAAGCCTAAAATACCCAAGACAGGCTCTGCCGCTGCAAAACATGCCATGCAAAGTATGGAGGAGGGGAGGGGGTCAGGCACTCGAATATTTTGACATGTAGCTCTCTCTCCAGAGAGCTGCCAGCTCCTGATCTGAAACATCACCAAATCTTTTACTACATCTGCTCAGAAAGGCAGGGCAAAAGGGCGGGGATAAGTTCATACAAATCTCTCCCCCGGTCTGTGTTGTGCAATGCTAGTTTCTGTTCCTCTTCTGCAATAATAAGCTGCAACTGCTGCTTCAGGGATTCTACAAAGGGTGCAGTTTATGTAATATCCATTTAGAAATGACAAAGCTTTCCTTTCTTGGCCTTTCATGTAGTAGTCCACCCACATGCAGGCGGTGCACACAAGTGACGTGTCACCCAGGGGCTGAGACTTGCTGCAGAAATTGATAGTAAGCTGTTGTTATTCTAATTATGTGGCTGTCTTCCTTAATTAAAGCTATGCCACAGGTCATTTACCCCGGTGAAGAGTCCACGAACATTAATCCTGGCAGTGTTTTGGAATCAGAGAGTTCCCATTAGCATAGGATTGGCTGTGAGGGAAGTATAATCATCTGAAACCCTTTACAAAGGAATGTAAATCAGCATCCATGCCTCCCATGTACTATTGACATAGTGAATTATTTTACTGGCTAGAAATGAAAATGAGCACAGAGCAATGACATTCATATTTGCAGCTCAGGCTGTACTCTGTTTGCACTGGGGATTTGTGTGTGTGTGCCTGTTCAAAGCCAGAAACTCCAGTTATTATCTCTGATGGCTCACCAGCTCTTAAAGCTTGTGCTCCTCCCCATGCAAAGTACTGCAATCTGATTACTCTGAAGTTATGACTGAGAATAAAAAATAGACTTTATAATGCCTTATTAATCTTGGTGTGCTTCACTCAGAAGCATGGAGTCCCATATTAGGAGTGGATTTAGGCTGGGGAATGGCTTCTGAAAACCCCTTATAATAACAGGAATATCTCTCCAACTTCTCTAATCAAGCCGTGTTCGACCTTTGGTCCCAAACCATGGTTCCGGATACATCTTTGGTTTTGTAAAGATTGAAACAGGCCTCAAGAAGAGAAAAAAATGCCTGCTTTTTATCAAGTACCTCAGCGCTGATTCCACACATCATCCAGAACATCACCCATAGGTAATCAAAAAACATCTCTCCAAGGAGACAAGCTGACAGTGACCACCCATGCTAGAGCCATGCTAGAGCTGAAGAAAGGGACACCACACCCAGGAACAGAAACCAGATGTTCTGACCAGTGGTCCCCTATTCCATCTATCCCACGCCAATGCTTTTGCATTACGCGATTATAGAAGCATAGAAATATTAGATGCAGTTTTACAATAGGAATTGTTCTTCTAAATAGTCAAGTTCTTCTTCACTTGCAATAAGTACTTCCCTGGCATAGTTCCCATCCTGTTCAAAAGCCAGGCAATGGTCATGGCTAATAGCCAGCCGTGGCCAACAGTACCATGGCTATAATTTTGGAAATTGCTCTGGATGGTAAAATACAGTCAGGACATTGAGCTGTGATATAAATTAATGTAATATTTCACTGGCATGTATTAAGAGGCTGTATTACTTTACGTGGATTTAGTCAGAATAGCTCCTGAAGTGGAAAAGTTAGGGAGTGGAAGGATAAGTCTTGTTTCCCTCAGAATTAAAGAAACTGGTTCTTTAAGGTGACCCTTCTGGCAGTACTTACTGGAAGAAGGAAAAAAACCCAAACAAGCTCAGAGTAGGAAACTCTACATTAAAAAAGAGCAAGGATAGATATTGATTGTAAGAGTTACATTTAGATAAGGATAAAATGGTTTGAAGTAAGTCAATTTCATTTCTATTTAATTTCTATTATGATATTGACAGGTTTCCCAGCAGCACAGTATCCAAGTAGTTCACAGCATAGAGGTGTTATTACCAACATCATGATTTTGCAGATGAGCAAGTGAAAGCCCAAATTCTCAAAGCTATTAAGGTACACAGATAAGGTATCTTGACAAAGTGACTCGCATTATGGTGGGTCAGGAAATCAAATTCAGGTTTCTCACTCCCTCAGCAGCACTCAGATGACTGGTCCAAGGGCTGCTTTCAGTGGGATGGTTTTGCTTTTGTTACAATATAAACTAATTTTAACCAAAACCATATGGTGTTACTGGGTCCCATCCTGTATGGATTTAAGAACCGTTCAATCTGAGGAAAGTAACATGTATTCTTCTGAACATTCCAAGTGATCTCATGTGTGTGCATTTGTTAACAACTCACAACTAATTTCTTTTCTTGAGTATAACTCTGCTTTTAGCAGCCATTTGCTCCTGTTCTGCAGTCATCACCACATAGTCATTCAAGACCAGCACATTGGCATCAGAATTATTCAATTTTCAGGGTGAGAGGACAATGAAGGTTGTGGACACTTGCAGAGAGCATCTGAATGACATGATAGAAGGCCTGGAGCTGACAAAGGGTCTCCTTACTCAGCCAAGAGTTGCTTCCCATGGTTCTAAGATATTTAATCAGTTTTCTGGTTTTTGCTGGGGAAAAAAAGTTGGGACACCAGTTAACAAACGATGAAGACCAGGTCACAGAGTAGTTTTGGGAAGCAAACATTCAAACACTCCCCACTGCTGTCTATAATTGAACTTCTGCTCCTGGTTGGACATCAAAAAACTTGTAAGACAAAAAGTTTTGTCTGAATGATGAGAAATCACACTGACTTTATGTCCTGGGTTCCGCAGTAGCAGTCATGTTTTTCCTTTGTGTTAACTGGTGCAGTGCAGTGTTTTGACTTTCAGCTCGGGAACAGAGCTGATAACAAGGATATTTTGGTTTGGCCAAGGACTTTGTGAGGCTCATGCTCTGCCAGGGAGGAGGGGAGGCTGTGAGGAAGCAGAGACGGGGCGCCTGACCCGGGCTGGCCGGGGAGGTATTCCATACCACAGCACATCATGCCCGGGGTGAGGGGTGACTGGGAGTTACCCGGAAGGACAGGGGCTTCCGGGTGGGACTCGTTTTCTCGGCCGGTGGTATCGTATTCTCTTCCCTTGTTATTTTCCCTTAACATTGTTGTAGCTGATAGTAGCGGTGGTGATTTGTTGCTGGACTGTTTTTGTCTCAACCCGTAGGAGTTGCACTCTCTCGATCCTCCTCCCCGTTCCTCCGGGAGCGGGGAAGGGGAGAGCCCCGGTGCGGGGAGGCGCGGGGGGAGACGGACACGGACCTCGATTGTTGTCAGCTCGGCACCACTCACTGGGAGTGAGTGAACAAGCTACCTGACTGGGTTTAAACCACGACACTTTAGTAGCATGCTAATGTGACTGTGGTGTTAGTAGGCAGCAGTTCATGGTTTCAGTCTATGGAGTTAACAAATGTGGCAAAGTTGTGGCAGCAGGACCTTCAGCAAAAAGGGAGCACCTAAGTCAAACAGACATGTACAAGTCCATAGGATAATATACGATTCATCAAATGGGGCTGAGAGGTGGCCAGTGTCACTGCAAGTTCTTTTCTTTTTATCTTTCAGAGGTCATGGTAATCAGGGGACTCTCCTGGTGATTGTAAAAAGACAAGTGATACAAATATGTTCTTGAAGGAAGTCAAGAAGGAACATCCTGGGAGTTACAAGTCAGTTGGTCTCATCTGTCAATCCCTGAAAAGGTTATGGAGAACATTTCCAGGCACACAAAAGGACAAGGTGATTTGGAACAGCCAGCATGGACTTACCAAAGGCAGATCATGCTTCACTCATCCAATTTTCCTCTATGATGAGACGATTGGCTCAGGGGACAATGGCAGAACAATGGATGTTGGCTTTAGAAAGACTTTTGACACAGTATCCTATAGCATCTTTACAACAAGGACAATAAGGTGGGCTAAAATTTGGCTGGATGTTTGGGTTCAAAGGCTTGTGAAGAGTCATCCAAACTCCAGCTGGCAGAGAAGTCATGGAACAGCAGTGCCCCTCTGGGCTAGACAGGAGTGTTTAATGTCTTTATCAATGACCTGAATGATAGGATGGAGTGCACTCTCAGCAGATTCATCAGAGAAGGATGGAGGTGATTGTTGGACAGCAGGGTGAATATGAGCCAACAGTGTGCCCTTTCTGCAAAGACAGCCAGCTACATACTGGGGCTGTCAACAGAAGTGTAGTTACCAGGTCAGCGGCAGTGGTCACTGCCCTCTGTTGAGCCTGTTGAGACCACAGCTAGAGTATTGTCTCCAGTTTTGAGACTGAGACCAGAAGAGGGCAAACAAGATGGTCAGGGAGCTGGAGCACATGGCATATGGCAGAAGGCTGAGATTTGTTGTGGGGAAGTGACTGTTATGGTTGGCTACAGCTGCCTAAGAGGAAGGTATAGAGAAGACTTAGAGCTGCACATAACCAGGAAAAGGACACGCTGAGACATGTTATGTTCTGATTATATGCCAGGGAAAAGAAAGTAATTCTGAGGGTGGTAAAATATTGTCATAGGTGTCCCATGTGGTATCTCCTGCTTGGAAACACTCAAAACTGGACTGGACACAGCTCTGAGCAAGCTGATGTAGCCGATGCTGCTTTGAGCAGTGGGTTGGACTAGATGACCTGCTGAGGTCCCTTTCAACCTAAATTATCCCATGATTGTACAATTCCAGGTGAGCCTTGAAATGACTTGCATTGGGCTTTTGAGAAGATAGCAAGTCATAACCTGAAAATTTAAGAAGACAGAAAATCCTTTTCTACTATTACTGCTATGTTTCAGCCACAGTATTAGGAGTGTGCTCTTCCTCCCCTCTCAAATTGCCTTCTCAGCTGTAATATGTGAAAGAAACAATGACTGTGCAGAAATCAGAGGTAACTGAGTTTTACTTTATTTACATTAAAGCTCCTGCTGAAAAGCAGATGTTCATTTTAGTGTGCTTTATTAGACATGCTGCCTATGCTCTTGTCAATTAGCACCACTTGTCATTACCTCCAGGGAGGGTCCTCAGGACACATCCAGCTTTTTATGAAGTGCTGGCACAGTCCCTAATATATCCTCAAATGGGCCCTCCAGTCATGATAGAAACTCGCATGCAAAGGAAATCCTAAACACCACAGTGCACATAAAGGACTTCCTCTCCCAAGTAATTTTGGACAGACAGCTATGTCATTCCCTTGCCCTCTATTTGCATCTGAGAGGAAGCCCTTGAGATGTGGGATACAAGGGCAGAAGGGACAAATATATCTTTACCAGCAAGCTGCTAGGATGTGGGAGGTGATTCCACACCTTCCCCATGGACAGCTGGAGCATGATGGGGCCAGGGAGCTCTTGCAGTCACTCCCCAGCTCTTGCACCAGGATCCCTGTGCAAGTAAAGCATTTGCAGGCAGTTGCTGTTTTCATACCAGCATCATGGTCCTTGCTTTCATAGTGCTCAGACCACAGAGGAAAAAAGGCAGCTGTTTTCCTAAGCCAGGGGTGTTCATATGCACAGGGCTGTTTCAGAGACAGTGTGGTGTGTCACAGGGAGGGATGTCCCCTCTGAGACATCAGGCTCAAGGCTGGTCAGAAGTTAGATGAGGCTTCTTTTGGCTTGCTGGGGGGGGCGGGGGCTGCTCCTGGAAGCTCTGTGGGGCACGAGAGGCCATGTGGGAAGGGGCTGTGTCTCCTTCCATGTGCAAACACAGCCCTCATCACCGCAGCCTTGTCTGCAATGGGCCACCTGGTTCTGCAGCCTTGGCAAAGCCACCGGTGATGGGCCATTCTGCAGGTCTGGACATCAGCTCCCCTCAGCAGCTGCCTGGTTTGCCTGTGCCCTACAATGATTGCAGAAGAAAATGCCCGGGACCAAGAGGGAAAGCATCCAAACCCAAGATGACACAGCTCATTTAGGCTTGGCAGGACAACTGTTAGGGATCAGCCCTTCTGGATTCAAAGCCAGTGAAAGGGTGCAACTGGCTAAAGGACTCTCTGCTGCCTGGTTTTCTTTAGAAAAGCCTTGTTTGTTGTGCCACCAGTCCTGGCGCAAGGGCCTTTGAGGGAAGAAAAGCAGAGCTACAGGAATTTGACTGGTCTGGAGAAGAGAGGGAAAGCAGGACACAGTCCATTTTGTTTTGTTTTGTTTTTGCTTAAAGCACGTAAGACAGAGAAAACAATGTACATTATTATACAGCAGGGATGTGCAGCCATCGTCTCCTATACGTGCCCATGGGGTATCCATCCAGCTCGTGACTGCTAGGGTCAGCCTGGCCCTGTCCACCTTTAACTTGCTGAAACACGGAGCAAAAACTATTAAAACATTGCAGTTGATCTTCGTGCAAGGTCTCCACAGAGTATGTTATGCTAGTGAATTCAATGGGTACGCTGTATAACATTGAGAAGCTGGGCCCGGGGGTGTCCCCAGGATGATGTAGCTCTGAGTCCTTCCTCCAAGCTCTGTCTAACTTACAGGTATTGATTACTGGTGGGTGTGTGTCATATATCAAGCCATCCAGCAACAAAACCTACTCATTCCTCAGGCTTATTCTAGCTCTGGCTGTCAACAACAGAACTATCTTTTTCAAATGTATGTAAAATAAACCCATTTTTTTTTACAAAGGAACTGTCAAATCCTCTTCCCTCTTGCTCAAAGGACTAACAGTCCTTTGTTTAAAAAGGCACCAGTGATGAGCTGGACTGCAGGAGCAATCCTGCTCTCTGAAATGGCAAAGCTCTGTACCCAACCGACTGCTCCAAAACGTACACACAGGGAAACGAATACAGAAATTGCACTTCTGGGCTGGGAAAGGTGGAGGAGGGAAGTGGCTAAGCCAGGCAGAGCAGACAGAGTGGCCACATGCAAACTGGTAAATCTGGAAGACTCCCAGTTCTTGAAGCCAGACTCACACATGGTGACCAGGGTGAGATGGAGGGGCACCCCTGCAGTCATTTCTGTCACCACAGACTCCTCTGGAAAGGAGAGGTGGTGTCCTGCAGGTGGGTCCCTTGGCTGCACGATGTGGGGTCAGGACACTGGCATGTCTACCTACACAGCTTCAAGTACCCCCACACCAGCCTCTGCAGTGCTTAGATCAGGACTGGGAGGGCTCTTGGGATGATTTGCGGTCATAAAATGAAGGAGCTGAACTAATGGAAACTACAGATCCCGTTTCTGTTTGACAGGATTTGAAATGTTTCTTTTTTACCAGTTTATTTTTATATCCTTCCTAAGACTTATTAAATTAACTTAAAAACATAACTGCTGCTCATCAAATACCCACATTTCCATGTTAGAAAACCAGTCATAATTTTCAGAAAGTTAAAATAGACATGATGTAGAGATCTACCTGTATAAAGCCATTTGCTAGAAATATTGCTCATAGAATGGCAAACGGCAAACACTGAATTATTTTAGAGTTGAAAATTTTGTCTGGCAAGTTTCATCTCAAAAAAAGAAAATAAAAGAAAAAAACCCAAGGAACTAAAGACAGTGCTGTTGAGAACATTTTAATACTGAATCATTTGAACATCTGGAGGCACAAATGTCATTTCAAAAATGAAAATGATCCATCCCTGGCAGTGTTCAAGGCCAGGTTGGATGGTGCTTTGAGCTACCTGGTCTAGTGGAAGGTGCCCCTGGGGGGTTGGAACTGGATGATCTTTAAGGTCTCTTCCAACTCAAACCAGTCTGTGATTCTGTGAAAACAAGATAGGATGGGAAAAAAAACAAAACAAACCAAGCAACAAACCAAACCAAACAAACGAAAAAAACCCCAACAAAACAAAAAACCACTTCCTACCAAATCCAAATGCTGTAAATCATGGAATCATAGAATACTCCTGTGAATGATGAAATACTCCTTGGGACTGGAGCCGTTTGGACACTTGTGTTTGGGCTCTTGGCAGTGCTTTATCAATCCCCCTTTCACAAGCACCAGTGATGCACGCACTCGTGTTTCGCAGACCTCTGTGTGCCCCTCGAATTCACAGCCCTTTGGCTTTCGTGGCTGAACTTGGGGGGGAAAGCTGTTTTCATGTGTGCGCATCCCCCGTCGGGGCGGTGGAAGCAGCCGGCCCGGGCGGGCCCCGCGTCGCCGGGCGGACGGTGCCGCTCAGCGGTGCAGCGCCGGCACTGCAGGCTCGGCGGGGGGACTCCGGTAGCTCCGGACAAAGGGAACGGGAACGGCCGGCGAGGAAATGATGGTGCTATCTCCGCACAGGGGTTTTAGCACGGCCAGGCGCAAGGGATGCATCCGAGCACAGTGCCAAGGGTTTCATTTGGCACAACAGGGGCTCAGCATGAGCCCAAGCTGAGACTGTAGCATCTGAACATCCAGGACTGAAAGGGCTCATGTGGGACTCCGTGAACAGTCAACCAAAAAATACCCTATAGAGCAGTAAGTACCTCGTGTTACAGAGAATCCCAGCTGCCTAAGAGCTGGGTGAAACTAAATGAAAATTATTCTCCTTTATTTTTATCTTGCCAGATGATACAAGGATTCGGTATGAGGATGTTTATAAGAAGCTTAGCTTTGTAAACTGGGGACTAGCAGACCCTTGTGTTTTGCTGCAGCTGTTATTTGTGGGCAAAAGAAAACAGTGCACACTTAGAATTTGCTTAGTAAGACAGACAGAATCCTAGAATCCTAGAATGGTTTGGTTCGGAAGGGACCTTAAAAATAATCTAGTTCCAACCCCTCTGCCATTGACAGGGACGCCTTGCAGTAGACCAGGTTGCTCAAAGCCCTATCCAGCCTGGCACTGAATGCCTCCAAGGATGGGGAATTTTCATCCAATCTGGCTGTGAACATTTCCAGTGGATATTTAAGGAGTCATTTCAGTAAAAGACAGAGAGGCTGGAGACAGGAGGGTGCACCTAGCTCAATGCTCCATTCCCAGCTTGCCTAGAGGGCCAGGACAAGTAAGTCCCCCTCTCCA
Source organism: Pezoporus occidentalis (assembly GCF_034315485.1). Classification (NCBI taxonomy): domain Eukaryota; kingdom Metazoa; phylum Chordata; class Aves; order Psittaciformes; family Psittacidae; genus Pezoporus; species Pezoporus occidentalis. Next base: position 2,450,419 of record NW_026913016.1, read on the forward strand.
GCCCCTTGTGTCCCTTACCTGTCTCTGCTGTGTCCCTTCTGCTATACCTGACATGCTGGAACAGTGCGTAGCAGAGAGGGACATCCATCTAGGCGCCGACAATCCTCAGATGATAATAGGAATAACGCTAACAGATGGCAGGTCTGAAGGGGAGCCTCTGCCACTGATGAAGGCTGGCGGACAAACATCCCTGATCTGGCAGCTGGAACAACGGTAGCGCAAATGAAACATGAACAATTTCCTCCCTGCCAGCAAAGAAAATAGCTGCAGGGAAAACCCAGGGAGAATAATTGTCAACCTCTGCTAGGTATCATGGGAACAGAGGACATTCAGTAATCTCAGAGTAAACAGCAGCTTCTTATTTTTAATACAGAATAAAACCCCAAGAACCTAAGAGCAGGCACTGTACAATTGCTGAATTAGCTGCTCCAGCACCCACCCCCTCCTGACCTTTCACTGAAAATCACTGAAGTGAGGCATGCAGGAGTTTTACTGTAACCAAAATGGGCTCATAATAGAGGGGGAATCTCTTGTCATGGAACAATGCAGATAGGACAAACACTTCACATTCTTCCTGCTGCTGTCTTTTCAGAAGATGCTGATCATTAGAGCAGTGAAATTCCTCCCAGCTCCAGCCCCTCTCTTGGGACTCAGGTGGTCTCTCTTTATGTCTTCAGATGCCTTTTTTTTTAGACACAATTAAAATATGCTGCAGCCTTATAATATGTACTACAAGCCTGCCAGTGTGCTCCTAAAAACTTTTGGTAGCAGCAAGCAGGGTATTCACAATCACGTACATGGGTTACCTCTGCTGATATCCAGAGCTAGAGAAGCCCTGCAAACCTCAATGAAGTCAAAATCCTGTAAATATTTGCTGGTAATTCATAATAATATACCCATGACTGGTGCAATTTAATTCAATGACACTATTCCTCTCAGAAGGAATTGTGTTAGACGAGCAGAATAGCTGTACTCAGTCTTTTCAGCAGCTAATGAGGGATACAAAGGGAATAATAAAAGAATAGGGTAGATATGCCTCTCTGATGTGTTTTCCCAGTTTCTAGTAACGTCCCATGCCACTGGCACAGAACCTGGCTTTTTGGCTCCTGATATAGGGAATGTTGTTTTACCTCCTGAGGAATTCAGCAGATAACTCTTGTCATCCCAGCAGGTACCAGGGCTCCCTCCAAGCAGGGGTCTCAAACTCAGCTATGACCATTTTATGCCATGGGCTCTACTTATACTTGCAGATTAGCCTGTTTAAGAGGTTTCTCAGAAATACAGTGTCTGTATGTGGATGGTGCAGCAAATATATAGCTACCAGCTTTCCTGTCTGTAGTAATCCACTGAGCAACACGCCTTTGGTTCTGGTATAAGACAACTGATGAATACAAAACGGCCATGAGCACACATGCTGTAATGAACACAGCTGCTGTTCAAAACCAAATCAACAAACAAACAAAAAAACTCAACAAGATATTTCTATACCCAGGGCTTCGAGCGCAACCACTTTTCATACCCCACAGCTTGGTGCAGGCACAGATGGAGATTTGCTAATGGTATACCTGCTTAGCCCTTATCAGCCCTTTTCTTTTCCTTTCTCTTCCTTGATCCTCACTCCCCATCACCTCTGCCAGTAAAATCCTGCTCTCATTTCTTGACATGGAAGCAGAAATAGGAAGCACTTTCCTCTGCTAGATTACTCACACCCAGGAGCCCCACTCCAAAATGAATTCTCCAGCCAGTATCTCTCATCCAACCTCAGCAGTGGAAAAAACCCAGGAGGGAGACATGAAACACAGGTGATCCTTCTAAACACCTTTTCTCCCTCAACCGGACTGGGGCAGGAGAGAGAGCAAAAGTATCTGCATATTCCTGTAATAGAAAATAATAACTGGAAAGCCTCTGGCAGTTCTCAGAGAAAGACTGAATATATTCTTCCAGGAAGGTTGGTTGAACACTACTGCAGCTTCATAACCCTCCATTTCTGTACACAGGGCCTTCAAACTGTTAAGGTCTTAGGAGAGAGCAGAGAGGTGGGGAGCAGAGGGGGTCTGGCTTGTGATGTGAGCAGCAGCCAGGCTGCCCAGGACTTTGGCACATCTCCTCCCTGTGATGGGGAGGATTTGGTTTCCATAGCAGCAACGGCGTGATTTCCACCCCCACCCCTCCTTCCTCCCCAGAACTTGTAATCCACAATTGCATGGGAGTTGTATTTCACCCCAAGGCTTTCATTTTCTTGCTGCACGATTTTGCCGTGCTCCAGCAGGTCTGCCTCTGGGGATGCCGTGCAAGCATCGCTGTGCCTCCCCTCTCCCTCTTAATAACACTCTACAAAAGACACAGTGTTCCCTGTCCCCAACTGACTCGTCTTCGCCAAGGTCCCCCTTTTCCTCGCTTGTCTCCAGCAATCAGCTCACGCATGCCTGGCTTTCCATAACAGAGCAGAGCTGTGTGCAAGTGCCAGGCGCCTGCACAAAGCCAGAGCACTGCCTGCGGAGGAAATGTCAATACAGGAACACCAGGCTATTTACAAACCCCCTCTTCATCCTGTGATGGAGATGCATGTAGCTGTGAAAGCAGTCATACCTGCATATAATACCCTTTGATTTTCCACACATGAAATGTAGGGAGCCTCTTGTTTCTCTTGTTGCAGAGAAGGACTTCTTTTTTTGTCTCTTTCCTAGCACAAGAGAGAGGAAAACATACTCAGAAATAGGCTGCTGTAACTGCAAACCACACCAACTATTCTGGGGACTCGTAGGAGGATCTGGAAAGCAAAGCAAATTCATTTTTGCAGCTGATCTGTCTTCAAAACAAGTGCTCCTTTAGTTTTACACATTTGACATTTGTCCGCTTCAGAACCAATGAACCAAACTCTGTTCTTATTAATAGCATAAAATGTTTTCTCCTTCAGCTCATAGTCCACACAGAGAAGAGTCCGGTTTCCCCAAGATATGGGTACAGGGCATGTTGTGCATTTGTGGTGATGCTACCTGTGCTCTGGGAGACTCCAACCCACGTATCTGGGGGACATGCACCCCCAGGAGTCCTGCTGGCAGGCAGGATGGGGAAGCTGGGGCTTAGTGCCAGGTGGACACAGTGCCCAGGTTTTAGATCACAGCTGGCACTAGTCCTAACAACATGGAGGCTGCCAGGCTGAGCTAAGGGGTATGCTTTTCAGTTTGGGCTAACCATGTAGAGAGCAAAGGATACAGAGCCCAGCACAGAATGGTGCCTTGGCTTCTCATGGAGGTCTCAAGCCCATCCACCAAGCAAGTGCATGGTTTGGCATCCACCCATGCTCCAATGCCGGTCAAGACTATTTCTGCTGCTCCTACCAGTTTGTTCTGGCACTTTGGGCAAGTTAACTTCTCTCTCTTCACCTAGGAGAGAAAGAGTTCACTTATTGGTGTAAAGATGCTTTTTTCACCACTCAGATGTGTTATTTATAGTCATTAATGTTTCTAAGCACTTTGAGAGAAGTGGTTTTATCATTACTTTTAGTAATAACATTGGACTGATTATGGAAGATCCCCAAAGGCTGCAATAAGGAATCAAGACCTCCTCATGGCAAGCAGTACTGAGAAAAATTTGACCACAAAAATCTCATTAATTTCCATACATCACTGGCTTCTCCAGTCACCTTGGAAGAGCCTTTTGCTGAAGCTCAACACCTGTTCTGGCTCAGAAAGATGGTGGTAAACATCACATCTTAATTAAAACTGTGTGTACGGTTGTGGGAGGCATACCAGTACCTCCTAGAAAAAAAAAAGGATCTTAATGGCTTTGCTCCCAGGTGCTGATAAGAAATGTCTGTTACTTGTGTTGGTGAATACCGAGTCTCCTGTCTGTCAAAACGGTGTTCAGAGGAAAGGCAGTAAAAGGACTTTGCCCGTTCTTGGCAGCGTATCCCTTGGCTGCAGAAAATAACCTTAGCTTTCACAACCAGCTCAGTAAGAAAACCCAGCATTTCAGAGGTAACAGACGTAAGTCAGACATTCAGCATGGTATTTGTTAGGTATTCACGCTCTACCCTTCTTTTCATTACACTGGAAATATCTCTTTACATATAATGACTTTTTTCAACCATACACAAATCAGGGTGATCCTTCTATATTCTTAATCAGGCTCACAAACTGACAATGATGCAAATATTTTTCATTCGCAGTTTCCCTTTCTTGCAGACATGGTACTAACAGTGACCATCTCATTTGAATATGAGCATAACAGCTTCAAGAACCTGTCTGCAGCATTCAACCCTCACTTGAGCACTGCAACTTTCCTGAGGAATCGAATTTCATGAGAGCTCTGTTCTAAAACTTATTTTGTTTGATTGTGACTGAACCCAAAGTGAAAACTCCTCAGAGGATGTACCAGTTCACTCAGATTGTTAAATCAGTTTTAGTTGAATTAATACCATAAGGGGACTTTTGCAAAGCCCTTCAGGATCTATCATGATATAGATACAAAAAAAAAAATGAATATTCAGAATATCTAAGTGAGAATACAAATTTCACTGAGCATTTGTTGAAGGCTTCCATGGTTCCCACATCCCACCACGTTCCTCTGAGGTAAAGCAGCCTGTGAGCTCTGGATCCCCTTTGCAAAAAGAATTTCTCAGGAGGTAAAGTAGGTGTTGCTCCTCTTATCTAAATGCAGTTGTCTACCATGTAGTTGTCCATCTCTAAGCTAGGTGGCTTAGACGCCTTTTCTGGGTGCAACTTCTTGGACATAAATAGCTTAGGATGAAAATGAGTGGCAGTCAGGTTCTCTCTAATGACTATAAAGGAGATCTTGGTTGACTAAATCAAGTAGAAATATCAATGTTTCCTCTGTCTGAAGTCAAAGAGTCACAGATTGGATGTAAGGAGGAAATTCTTTCCTGTTAGGGTGGTGAGGCACTAGAATAGTTTGCCCAGGGTGGTTGTGAATGCTCCATCCCTGGCAGTGTTCAAGACAATGTTGGACGAGGCCTTGGGTGATATGGTTTAGTGTGAGGTGTCCCTGCCCATGGCAGGGGGGTTGGAACTGGATGATCTTAAGGTCCTTTCCAACCCTAACTATTCTATGATTCTATGAATTACTTAGGCTAGTCTGGAGGTCCAAAGCCCTACTCAAAGCAGGACTAACTTCGAAGTTAGATCAGGTTACTGTGGTCCTTGTCCAGACGAGTTTTGAAATATCCATGGCTGGAGATATCATTGCCTCTCTGGGCAACACCCTTATTGGGAAGGAAAAAAAATCCTTACATAAGTTCCCTTCATATAAGTGCTAACTGCTGCTCCTTGTTCCTTCACTGTGCAGCATGAGATTTCTTTCACTCCAGGTTAGTCTTTCTCTGTAATCCTCCATTAGGGAGGGCTATAAAGGAGGGAGTATATCCTGTCCTTGGTTCCCTGGTCATGGGGCAACAACCATCTGTGTATGCTTTGGTAACTCAGCAATCCCCTAGACATTTCAGATTAAGTACTGCATGTTCAAATGCTGGGATTTCCCAGGAAAGCTTTTTTCTCCATCAGAAAATTTATATCCAGCACTAGTGCTGAAGTGGGAAGATTTACGCTAGGCCACTAATTCATTTTCTATTTTGGGTTTATCCTTCCTTTGATAGCTGAGCTGGATTTACACCTCTTGGGGTAATCTGATGTTGGTACAAGCATGTGTTTTGCTGTTGGAAGCATAGCACAAAGGCTGTCCCACAATCCAGGATATAGTTCTTTCCTTGTAGGTCTTTCAGTTTATATAAAGCACAAGCATAACTGAGTACAAAGCAGAGAGAAAGAGCAGATAGGTCACAACTGCATGGCTATGTAACTGTGTAATGAATCCTGTGAATGTACTTACATTTTAAGTTATATCTTGCTTTGATTAATTCAATTTCTTTTCTTCTTATACCAGTTTTGTGATACCTGTTGTTATAAATAAAATAAAAAAATAAAAATGATTTAAAACTCATCCTGTTTTATTCCTGTTTCTGTTAGGTGACAGTACTGTAAGTCAGCTTTACAAAGCAAATAAAGTTGATATTCAACCAAGTTTTGTGTTGTTATGGATGGTATTGAAATGCTGAGCATAATTAAGAGTTCATTCTGGAGCCACTGTGCCTTTGCTGAAGGCAAATGAATGATGGCATAGCCTCACATTCAGGAAAGTCCACAACTGCAAAAATGAAGTGGATAGAATTAATCAAAAAAGCAGAAGCTCGGTGATTTGTGTCCTCATGAAAACCTAGGCAGATCATGTCACAGGGGGTTATTTTAAGAAGAAAATAGGAGATGCATAAATATGCAAATGAGCAATCCAAGAATGAGCAAGCGGGAGAAATATTATTGCTATTTGTCTGTCTAGCCTGATACATATATTAACAAAACCAAGTTCAGAGTCATGCATGGCTCTTGTGTGCACTTATAAACACAGATGCATAGTTGAAAGTGTGTGCCTATGCATGTAAATAAGTGATAAAAATATGGATGGAAGCATATGCATTCAAATGAGTTGGCACTTCTGTTCAAAGAGCAGAGAAATCTGTATGTTCCATGACTTCCTTTGAATTCCAATAAATCTTTTTTCCTGGACTTGTCTGTGTATTCTCAAGCACTGAACAAACTCTTCTGAGATACTGGAGACCTTCAACTTCACATTTTCTGCCAATAATTCTATGCTCCCCCTCAAAACATTTCCCATGAACTCAAAATATCTCTCATGAAAATAGTCTTACCACCTTCCACATTCTTCCACAAAAGTACTAATGTTTGTTTTCATTCATGCTTAATTTAACCCTTCTATAAACTGATGAAATTAAAGGTTTTCCAGGTCCATCTCACAGAGCAGCTTTCAAAATCCAGGTCGAGTTCCCACTGTAGAGGCTTCAATTGTACCATCAGCATCACCAGTGAACAATAATATCATCTTAGTTTTACCAGATATACTGAAAAATACAGTTGGATACTAGATAATGGAGAATGAAGACTGCAGTGCACATCATTAAAGTAAGAAATAACAACAGGGAGGCTATGGGAGATTTCTTTGTGATCACTTGCTGGAAAAAATAAGCACTTGAAAATGTTAAGGAAATGTAACAGAGTCATGTGCTAGAGTTTGCAGTAAGAAAAGCTCAGAACCACTGGCAAAGCTCAACTCCGAATAAAACATGGTAATTGTTAGTGTCAGTTCTGCAGGCCAAATCGTGAATGCAGGCATGTTCAGGGACACTGAAGGACTAATTGGTTAATTTGTCTTAACAGATAAGAATATTGAGGACACCGTAAAACAAAAATGGAAGAAACGTCAGTGTTCTTTGCTCTCAAACAAAGAATTACATTGATTTAGAAGTTAAATATTGATCTAGACATGCAGGTGTTAGGAAACAAAGGAAGCTTCTTTCATTAAACTAACAATATGAAGCAATTTCCCAAGTAGTTCCAGTGCAGCACTCCTATAATAGAACTGATAAATCAGGGTACACTTTCATCAGAATCTCATCTTTAATAGTCATGTCAGCCTGTGAATCCTCCTGGATAATCCTTGAGTGCTTAAGATTGTCCAAGTTATCTCTGTTTCCAACAGGTCACTAGCCAGACTCAGTAGGATAAAAATGTGGCTTCCGCCTTTTAGTCCTTTTAGTTCATTTTGCAGCTTCTCCTCCTCTCGACCTTTTACAAGTCCCTCATGGCCATCAGTCTAATTAGGTCTCCCATGGGAAGTGATGAACTCCAATCTTAAGCCAACACACCAAAGAACTTCAGTTTATACGTCCTTTATGGCAGCTGAAAGGTCAGAGTTTGCTGACTTAATTATAAAGCTTTGAGGTAAACTACCAGCCTTTAGTTCAATATAGTTCCATTTTTTCCCATTTAGTAAAAATACTGCCACATTTGCACCACCTACCCAAGAAGTCTGACTGAGTTGCTGTGTTTCCTGCAGGAGGAGGCAGCACTGGGCAAGCTGGGGTGCCTTAAGAGAGTGTATGCTGCCCTCCAAGTTTAACCAGAATACATTTTACCCCCAACACTTTTTGGATTAGGTGTACTACTAGTGCTCTCTTCCACTTCTTCTTAGTAAGATGAGGCTTTGCACGGAGGGAGAAAGGAGATGGCCCTTTGCATTCTGTGGTCTTTATGCTTTGTGCAAACCCACACTGGAACAAGGCAGAGCACTGCCCTTCTCCTGTGAGGTCCTCAGACCACCACTAGGCTTTGGCTAACAATGCTTCCATACTCCTCCTGTTTTTACAGGAGGTAGATGCACTCTCTATAAAAAGTGAATTTTCTACTCAAAGTTATTTGGGACTATTCACTTCAACACTCTCTTTGGTAATGGTTTTACCTTTTATATTCTTGTTTTCACAAGTTTTTATTCATTTTTTGTTGGCACTTATTCTCCCATCGAGAGGATTTTGACCATAACTATGCTTCCAGTTCCAAGCAGTTATGCATGGGGAAAGGTAACTCTCACTCCTCCAAACGAAGGGCTAATCTGATGAATCACAGCTGACCAGTAAATCTGAAACACAAACAATGACCTCCACAAAACATTTGTTTGTACTTATGTCCTCAAAGCTGAAAACTTTAACTACTGTCCAACTCAAAACACACCTATGAAAACTGCAATCTGCAAACAGGAGAAAAAAAATGCTACAACAATTTCAAATTGTTCCCTCTGCTCATTTCATAAATAAATGAGAATAAAAATGCTGTTTCCCACAGTGGATAAGGCAGGAAGTAGGAAACAGGCCAAAATTTCCTGAGATGGTCTGTAGAAACTGCATACTCCAACAGAATTTGAGAACAAAATGGTCAAAGTTGGTTTTGCCAAAGCGGTAACTCAGAATGTATTTACTACATTACTGCAACAACTGATTTTTATTGAAACAAAGGGCCTTACCTATGCCTGGAAATTTTGACTCCTTACAGAAGAAATATTTTATAGCATGCTTCCTGCTAGACCAAAAATGTGTTGACATTCCTATTCCTTAAAAAAGTGTGCACTTCACACAACAGGCCTTCCAATAGCAGCCAGAGCCAGTCTTAAAATATGACAGGGCATTACATCATAGCTCCCAGAACAACTCTGTGACCCACAACTTAAAGAAAAGGGGTTGCTTTTTCATTGCAGATGTTGTGCTTTTGGGGCTCCCTATATGACCCCAAACTCAGCTGCAGTTGCCACCCAAACATATCTTAGTCAAAGCCATGGGATTTTTGTTCTTTGGATGTCTCCTAGAAATCTCCCCCTCTCCTTCCCCAGCTTTGAGAACATCTGGTATGAGTGTCACAGCTCCAAAATTTTGGGATGGTGCTTTCAGGGCCTGAAAGTTTGGCACAGCCCTACAGGTCTCTTGGTCTACAGATTTTACTGTCTAGAAGAGGATGCCTTCAGATCTTTGTGCTATGTCTTCATAGTTGACCATCTTGTCAGCTATGTTCATAGCACTACTGTCCCAAATAGTGGCATTACCCACACAGAATAATAAAACCACAGTAAATTCACAGATTAGAAGTTTCTCTTCATGCTTTCTTATGAGAAGTGCGGTAATAACAGGATATTCAACTGATCACTCCAAATACTGAAGGATCTACTTGTACCAATATGTCTGAGCCTCCCTCCAGGGGCTAGGTAGGATCAAGGGTATCAGAAATAACTATTGCGCCAAAAGAAATAGTACTCATGATGCTCAGTAAATTCCCATTGGGCAGACTGGAGCAAAATATACAGTAGGTAGTGTGCAAAAAAGTCTTCTTTGACCTATTCCATGTGTTTCTAGCAGAACCCAAAATAATAGGCTTATTCCTCTTCATGATCTGTCTCTCCCCAGCACCACAGCCTTGCTCAGAGTCTTAGATGGCTGCCATACAAGTAAGGAGTAGTTTCACCATATTTAGCACCCTCATCCTGTCTGCCCACCCAGGACTGACCAGGAGGTCAATCTGCCTTGTCCACTGTGAAATTATTTCTGCTGTAATAATTAGTATGGTTGAGAGTAGAAATGCTAATGTAAGTATTCACACAGAAGAGTGCTGCTCCCTTTCAGCCAAGCTGCTCAGATGGGGCCCCATAGCAGCAGGGAGCTTGGACTTCTAAGCAAGAAGTTTGGGATTTGCTCCATAACAAACAAGACAAGATTCTTCAAAAATTTGAAACTCTCAGCTCTTGAGCCAAACATACCTCATGCCATTTATTCTCACAGCTAGCTTCAGAGAAATATTATGATAGAAAATCTTCCAAGTCTGCAGAGTTGGGCTGTTAGCCAAGCTGAGTGAAATTTCAAAAAGCAGCTTCTCTTCCATAGTGTCAGTTCAGAAATACATCTGCAGTGGGCGAGGGCAGATTTGCCCCTCACTGGAATTATTCTGGACTCAGCGAGGTCCCAGAGTCCTGCATGTACATAACATATGTAGTGGTTATCTGCCTCCACACAATTAACTTTGGTGCTCCCACTGTTTTCATAGATTTCAAGATTGTGAGTACATGATATGCCTATAGCAGGGTTTAAATTAGGAATAAAGAGAGAGGAGAACTGGAACATGTCCATAATCATTCAATACTTCAACCTTTACAGGTTCTGGAGAAACATCCTGACCACACAAATAACCTTGATAGCTTTAGCAACTGTGGCAAATAACTACACATAGGATTATGCTTGGCAGCACTACTCAGACAATATGGTAGGGGGCCATGTTTCCACATGGATAAACTCTTGCACTAGATCTTTAATGAGCAGGTGTAGAAATGTCTTCATCATCATGGTGCTGTCTTTTTCTGTCTCTTCTATCCAACAGTGCCTCACCATGGGTATCTGTTTCAGGCTAGCTGCATCGCAAAGGAGATTTCTGTTCCCTGCTTCGGTTTGCTTATAACAGCCTCCAAGACAGATGCAGAGACAAGGAATGACTGGCTGTTTTTTCAGTCTCAGATATTGGCTCAGTAGAAAATGGTTCATCATTAGCCTGAGCACTCTTTAACTCATTTGCTAAAAGGAATGTGGCTGTATCCCCCCTTTCTGGTATCATTCATTACAGCGGGCAAACAACCTCAGCAAAAACCTCACTCTTCTTTCAGCCTTAGCCCAGTTTACTGGGGATAAATCATTACATACAAAAGCACTCAGTCCTATGGTGGATATAATTTAAGGGATGAATATTCAGTTTCACACATTGTTAAACCTTCCCCCCACCCACACCCCACAAAAGCTGTGGAATTATTTTTGCGTTTTAGTTTCCTTGTGTCAGTTTTCCAACATCAGATTTTTTTTTTTTTAAGTTTTTGCTTGGGTTAAAAATGTTTTCCTACCATAAATCTTGTGTCAGCCTCAAGTATACCAACTATTTTTCACTTTCTGTTTTGAGCCTCCATCATGAAGTTTGCTTATGGAACATTGTGATGGATTGTGATTTACAGCTAGGAAGCCTAAAACAGATCCTAATCGAAGTGCAATAGACTATGACTCTTGAAAAGGAGGGAATTGAGGGACATCAACATTATTTAGTTAAGGCTGCTTCAAGCTTCGTTTGTACCAAGAAGCACAACTTTGTGAGCCTACCAGAAAAATGGTCCCTCTACAAAGTTCAAATGTCACTCTCCTTTTAAAAGAGCATGTAAGTGAAAACTGATTATCACCAAATGGCCATTAACAGGGCAGAATTTAGAGAACTAAGAGCTGGACAGATCATTTTAGGAAAGACTAGTGGAGCTAAATGTTGCATGTAGAACTTAGCTAACTTAGCTAAACATTTACTGAAGGGAACATAACAATCTACAATCTACAGAGGAAATATTTACTGAAGAAATAAGAGGATTAGCTCATGCAGATAGATATACATAAATAGAAAGATGAGCCTGGTGGAAGACAGACTCTCTTTTCAGCATGAATTGAGATTTCAATATTTGTTTTAATTTGTGATGGCACTTCTTCAGTTTTAAATGCTTTATTTCAGATTGCTCTTAATATTCAAAACAGGAAATGAGGAGTTGTCCCAAAAGACAGATTGAAACATGTCATCACAAAAATGTTGAAACTAGCCATTAGCTTGGTCTGAATCCTTACCCTTTCTCCTATGAGAACATTTTAGCTCAAGCAGCCTGATTTTCCCATGTTATGGTGCCTGCCTTTTCTGACAGACTTTATGTTAAATAGTCACACAAAAATAATGAAGAGAAGTCAGCCGCGTTTTGCATTTCCTGGCCAATGCATATGCAGTCAAGTCTCTTCTTAAGGAGACATTCTTAAAGGAAATTACAGCAATATAATTGTACAATGGACAAGACTCTAAAACCTGACCCATGTTGCTCTGATGAAGACGTGCTAGATAAGAAGAGCATGCAAAGTTATCTTTAACTTCCCCAGTTTGAGAAAAGCAAAAAAAAAAAAAAATGCTACTGACTTATAGTCCCTAAAATCTCAAGCAAATGAAGGGCTGCTCAGGAAATTTTTCTCCCCATATCTCGACGTTGTGATGTGATATTTTATCATAATGTCATTTGTGGCAGCATCAGATAGGCTGAAGAAATGATACCATCAAGTCTACGCTTGTTTTTCTGCCATAGCTAGCATGGAGTTATGTGACCTAGGAAGTTTCAGTGCTTGGGGAACTTAAGGATCAAAGTTGCATGGTAATTGAGGGAACTGAGAAAGATCTAAGCATCAAATATAGCAACAAACATCCACAAGCCTAAAGAAGCCTCTCTAACGAGCATCTTGCTCTGTTCAACTTTCATGTTCTGAAAGCTTTTTGAGGGAATGATATGAAGAAGACAGACAGCAGAAAGTCAGAACAAAATTGCCTGCATAACCCCATTTTATTTAATGCTAATTTTATGAAGCACTTACTAAAAGCACCTATTAAAACCAGCCAAAAGGGTTTGAGCCACCTGTCACAACTTTATTGTCACAACTGAGTTTTCCGTGATTCATTCTTGTGCAGGAAAATCAAGCTTACAGCTTTCAAACAAAGAAAACCAAAGCAGAACCAATACATTTTCCTTTAGAAGCAATGTATGTTTGAATATTCCCTTAGGGTAGAGCTCAGTGCCTCAAAGAGAAATGCTCAGATATTTATTTCAGATAGGCAGGGTTTTCTATAGTTGCCATTGATAAAATCCCTTTGAACTGAAACATCTGACCAGAATTATGAATTGCTGCCTAAAATATTTGCATCACATGAGTAAGTGATAGTTAAGTTATAGATCTTGAAATGCAAACATTGCTTTCAGCCTCCTTATAAAATGCTTGTTTGATTTTAGGGTATGTAGACCTCAAATTTTTAAGCTGCAATAATTTATTTCAGATGTTTAGGCCTTCACTATGTGTAGAAGAGGAAACACCAGAAAAACAAATGGAGTAGTTAGTAAGTTGTGAATTATATTTGAACAAGAAGAAACGAACCCTTAGAGAAAATCAACTGTGAAAATGAACTCTCATATTTTAGTCATATATTGATTTTGGTCTCAGATCTCTTTTCTGTTGCAGGAATCAAATGGAAATCCATGCTGTGTCCTTGCTCCCATGACTGCCAGAATTCAGGTTGCCCTAGAGATATAATGCCATGTTTGCAGGAGGGGAAGAGAGACCTCAGCCCTGCTGTCCTCCAGGGACCATGCTCCAGAAATTCTTCTGTGGGCCTCTTTTGACCCCTGAGAGCTCATAGACAAAGAGAGCCAGCCAAGCATTTGTAATGCGAGATGCTACTGTAAATTAAATGATTACTAATGAAAGATCAGAGGGATCACTTAAAAAAGCTAGCTTCCTGTTTCTCTGCATGCCTTTGGGAAATCCATAATCATGCTTTTTAGCAGCACAGCCACAGGCACTGTGTATTAAAAGCAAGCAGAGAAGCAAACTCTCTTAGTCTTATAAAAAGGTGTGGCACTGAATAAATATTATCAACATCCTGGATACAAGAATATACCCAATTAGGACAGTTCTTAAATCTATATACATTTCTATCTGAATCATTCATCTGGAAAGATGGGATAGTGACTACTGGAAATGGAAAGTAGAACAAGTTAGCCTTACAAGCAGGGCTTGCTATCAGTCTTTAGAGGTATGTAAATCCCTCAGCAGGTCAATACATTATTTCCTCTGTTACATATAGGATTTACTGGTCCCATCAGTGCACTGTCCTATTATATTGTTGCACAAGAGGCTGGAGTTCAGGGAGGGCTTTGGTACTTTGATGAAAAGCTTCACACACATGACATCAAGGGGAGTAGCACACCGAACCCACTCTGAGCCTCAGGACAAGTATGTGTAGTTTGTCTCCCTCTTTGCATCACCCAGCAGCAAATTAAGCATGGAGTGGAAATGAGGACAGCAGTGAGGGAACCCAGGAATATTGACTTCTTTGCTGTGTAGCCTGGAAACTTAAGAGCTCTTGCAGAAATCTGTAAAATGGGAATGGGTTGAAGGATACTGATAAAGATCCTGTGCTGAGGACAAAAAGTTTTACATGGCTGAAAAAAAAAAAAAGGCACATGCATACAAAAGCAAGCAACAGTGGTGCTGGTCTGTGCAGAATGGCAACTGTTTCCTCCAACAACACAAGTTTTGTTAGGGCAATTGTGAGTGGTGCTGGACAGAAAAAGCAATGCACAGGAGATAAACATGAGGAAAATAAGACTGAAAGCAAAGACAAACACTCTGCAGACTTGGTTACTGCTGGGGAAAGGAAACACCTTCTTGTAATTGAATGCTTGCAATTTGGGAGGAATGATACACTTTCTGTGTGTTGAGACGCGTCCAGATGTTTTACTGAAGGTCTGTGCCCACAGCTTCTGAGTTTGCAGCTGCTCAGAAATGCAGACATCAACCACAGAACTCAGGCTAATAACAACTGTCCAGCCCCCAGTCTGTTTCCTCAGGTTGTCAGTAGGGAAAGACTAGCAGTCACCAATGGACCAAACCTTTACAAATACATTAAAAACATTTTTCATCTCACCCCCTTAATATTTTTCACCTGTGCAATACCTGTAGCAGTAAGTGCCACAGTTTGGATGAACATTTCACTAATTATCTCAGGCTTTAATCTATGCCTCTGAAGTTGCACACTGCTTCCCCAAGCACTGGAACCAGAAGTCTGTGTTGGAGCTGCCCTGTTTTACTGCAATAGTGAATAAAGCTTTTCTCAGATGTGTTTTGGTACGCTACATTCAATTATATAAATGTAAATAAAGAGACCTGTATTCAGAATTTACAATAGTAACAAATGTTAACTGCACAGTGATAGTTATCAAAAGCAAAACTCAATGTGATCAGGTCTTGTAGTTGCCTCAGGGCATACCACTATCATAATTTATATTGTTATTTAATAAAAATATAGGGCAAATGCATCTTATAAGTTTACAGGCAAGGTTAATAAATGGGATCTGATCATTAGGTAGGTACAGCTGAAAAATTTATGAAGCATTTAAGAGCTTCCCTAGAGGTGGTGAATCAGGGCTGGTCTGCTCTGCTTGGCTCCTTCAGTGAATGAAAAATGAATAAATAGGATTGTGAAACAGCCTTGTCTCCTTTTTATCATGCCCTTTTTCTAAACTTTTTTTTTTTTTTTAATATGAGAATTAAAATGCCTTGTAGAGAGGAATTCTGAAAGAAAGTCTGTATGATATACAGCCTAGCCTGTTTAGGGACTGAACATTATTATTATTTTCTCATTGGTCCTGGAGTTCTCTACCACAGTAATCCATGTACAAAAGGCTGCTTCCTGTCTTGACAGCTTTACAGTCTAGGTAATTCATTATAAAAGAAATAATGAACAACGATTGTGGTAACAATTGTCTTCTAAATGTAAAGCCTTAGGTGTTTCTGCCCATTCTGACATGCTGTCCAGCTTGCACAGTGCTACCACAACCTGTAAGAGGTATTTTTCTAAACAGAAAGTCACTGCTGTCATTCTTGAGCAGGCATGAACAAATCAGGGCTTACAATCAGTACCATGTTACTGTGACTTAACATACTGTTGAGCATTTGAATTGTAGTAGCATGGCTGCAAGGTCTTTCTACTTGCTGCAAAGTTAAATGCATTAGTTTAAAACCATCCTTGAGGTGAGATGGGCTAACAGCAGGCACATGGGCAGCTAAGGTCACAGAGGTGATCCAAGGACTGGGAAGCCTGCCATATGAGGAAAGGCTTAGAGAATTGGGTTCGTTCAGCCTTGACAAAATAACACTCAGGGGAGACCTAATCACCATGTTCCAGTATTTAAAGGGTGGCTACAAAGAAGATGAAGACACCCTTTTTACAAGGAGTCATACAGAAAAGACAAAGGGCAGTGGGCACAAGTTACTCCCAGGGAGATTCTGGTTGGACACAAGAGGAAAATTTTTCACAATAACAACAACCAGCCATTAGAATATTCTCACCCAGGAAGTGGCACTTCCCCAAAGCTGGACAATTTTAAGATTCAGCAGGAAAGGATGCTGTGACATCTTGTCTAGACTGTGCTTTTGCCAAGATAGGTTGAACCAGATGATCCTTCAGGTCTCTTCAAACCTGGCATTCTGTGGTTCTATGATGCTTTAGCTGTCAAGCAGTCCTTGCAAAACTGAGTAACTCAGCTACTTTTGATGGCATGCTCTTAATCAACAAGGGAAGAGGGCTAAGCAAATAGCACTGACGGATGAGCTTTGGCAGAACTTCAGGTGCAGGGACTGAAGATTATGTGGGGCTACTGCCCCCACAGCAGAAACAGCAGAAAAAGACACCTTACTCACTTCACTGTTACATCCATCAGTGCTCATAAAGTGGTTCACACTTAGATACCAACCAGTGCAAAGGGACAGAATTAAAAGATGAAGGTAGGCTGTTAGTTTTTTTTTTTCACCTACTGAAGCAAGATAATTCTGTCAATGTCCATACAATTTTATTATCCTATATTTGGAATAAGTCAGTAATATGCATCATACATATACATACCACATACACCATCAAGTAGTGTGCAGTAATGTGGCTTGGCGGCATTAAGTTGAGGAGTGTGAGTGTTGCCCCTCCTGGAGCGTGAACCTCCAGTTTGAACCCAGCTATGAACATCACCACAGTGATACAAAAGAAACTGAGAACTATGAAAGCAACAACGAGGTTTTTAAGTGGTAACTGAAAATGTAAGAATTTTTACTGTCAAGGACTGCAGTGCTACAGCAGAAGAGGAATCATATTTCTAAAGGAGAGTTGAAAGAAGTTTTGTTTTGGCAGGTGGTTACAGTCAGAAGGTAACATACTCGGAACCAGGCTCTCTTCTGGGGAAATACCATTCACAGGTAAAAGTTATTTAAAATGTCTGTTCTCTTAGAGGACAAGGAAAGATACAATTTGGTCAGCTCTAAATTACAGCCCAACAAGATGAAAAATAGATTATGCTTCAAGCATTGATGCCAGAATAACTCGGCAGATGTTGATACAGGCAAAAGTAGTAGCATATGCTGTGCAGCGCTTTTCAAAATGGGTGGTTTGAAAACCTCTACGTGCAGTGCAGCCAGGGCTTGAAGTGCAGCGTGAGCCAGCACTGACCCCTAGTGGACATAGAAGTCTAGAACTGAGCAAGATCGTTGAATTCAAAATAGAAAATACGTCATGCGGACAGTTATCCCAAGGCTTGTGCTTGGCAACCTTGCAAGTTACAGTTAGCATTGGTTTACTGTTAGGAATCTCTCACTGTCTATGTATGAGGAACTATCACATCTACTGTAACATCCAGAGGAAATTTTTTTGTGGTCAAAAGAAAACAGTGCACACTTAGAATTTGCTTAGTAAAACAGGCAGAATCATAGAATGGTTTGGGTTGGAAGGAATCTTAAAGATCATCCAGTTCCAACCCCTCTACCATGGGAAGGGACACCTTCCACTAGACCAGGTAGCTCAAAGCACCATCCAACCTGGCCTTGAACACTGCCAGGGATGAAGTCCTTCAGGCTGAGTTCAAGCAACACCAGGGTAATTTCTTATGATGGGACATTTTTATCAATTTAGTAACTCCAAAGCTGTAGCATTACAGCAGTATGAAGCTTTGCCTTAGCTTTTCAGCTCCCAGAAAACAGCTGCTTGGTCAGGAAAATTAACTGAAGTTAAATCCACTCCCCTTTTTAGATATTAAATAACTTGGCATTGTTAAAACTGTCTCGATAGACTTTAGCAGAGCACCAATAGTTTAAATGAAAAAATCCTAAGGAAACATGAACATACATGCCGTATAATAGTAAGAGTCTTAGTCCTAGTTTTTCTACAATCAAAAAATACAAAATAGTAGGGGTTAATTTTTTTCAATATCTCCCCCTCCCCCAGTATCTCCTTGCTTCTCACTTTCAAGTTATTTTCCGTAGGAAAAATAATATAAGTGTTTTGGATGTCTTCTTTAAACTAATCCAAAGGAAAAAAAAAACACACACACCCCCCCCAAACAAACAAACAAACAAACAAAACAAAACAAGCCCAGGCACATAATTCCATAATAATCTTCTGCTGAAACTACTGAAGTTGGGTATTCTCTAACAGTTAATGTGCAATATAGGCTTCCCTTCCTGTATCAGTAATGTTATGCTTCTTTCAGTATGTCATAGTTCTGTCACTTTTTTCAGGCTCTCACCTGAAAGCTAGTGAAGACTGGGTTTTTGTGCTTCCACCACACAAGTCAGTGAGATTTCTGGGGAATATTTGGTCAAGGAGGCTCAAAAAAATTGGAACTTGCATCTGGCCTTGCAGAAGAGCTTTGCCCTTGTTTCCTTTGCACCCTGTCTCAGACAAGAATTATTGCCCCCACACCTCAGACATTTATTCTTGCCTTAGAATGGCAGGGAAGAGAAGAAGCAGGAGAATTTTAAGACCCATTATTCCTCATTGCAGGTCTGGGAAAGGAAAAAAGAAGAACTATGAGAAGAGAGAGATGCCAGACAATGCACCAGACTTTTCTAAATACTATTCAAGAGTTACCATCTCAGTCTTTGATTGATATGAAGCCAATCTGTGTCCCAAAGTTAGTCCCATCACGAAAGTGAGAGTAAAATTTATCAGGGTGGCATGCAGTACAGAAAGTGATATTTTGGTTCTGGTCTGTGACAGAATCATCTTGGATGTTCTCAGGAGGAATCCCACCCCTCTCAAGAAGAACCCTTGACGGAAGAAAGACAAACAGAAAATATTTTTTGTACATTGTCACATTCCTTAAGACACTGTCATTCAGACAGCACTTCAAGTACCAATTGAACAAACTGTGCTAATATTGTGATTGGCCTTTCATTTTTTTTTTTTTGTATTTTTTCCACTATTAGACTAGAATAATTGATTTTCTTCAGCCAATAAAACACATTAATTCAGATATTTGTCTATAATCCATAAACTAACAGTAAAAAAGCAAAATAATGGTTGAAAACCAGCAAAAGAGAGCAGATACCATTCATTCACAAGTATCATTTGTTGATCTGCAAAATACTAGGGAGTACTTTAAGATGGTGAGGACCCTCACCATAATAGTGCTGGATAATACAACATCAAAATAGTTATTGATAACTAATGTGGAATTAGTCTTTGTTCATGCAGTAGGCTTACCGTGTTGCTCTTCTAATATCAATATAAGGATTTGCAGAGTCAAATTGTCTCACACACTTTGGATCAATTCTGTGGAATTCTGTCGCTGACTCGTGAGGAAGTTTATAGCAGCAAGGTCCTACAGACGGGCCCAGCACCACAAGGATATCTTTCAAGATACAGCCATATGCAGATACCATAGCATTTACTGTGGCCATAGAAACTCCTAACAATGTGCCTTTCCATCCTGTGAGAAATGAGAGGTTGAGGAAAAAATTGTATAAATTGTCTCTTTAATTTTATAGTATTGAAAATATATGCTATTATTAAAGGTAGAAACCAATAGATGTCTTTGCATCTGAAATAAATATATCTAACAACAAATAATTATTTTTTAAAAAACTACAACACATTAACTGCTGATATAATTTAGTGGAGACGGAAACTAGAGAGAAGAATTTAGATTAGGATTCCAGAATTCCATTTTCCCAGTGTCCTGGTTTGGGCTATTAGAAAGTAATTTACAGTTCTTCTGTGCTTGAAACATTTTAATGGGAATATGACAACAGAAATATGTTACAGTCAGAAGCTTATTCTTATGGTGATAGGGTGAAAATGGTTTTAGTGTTATTTTAGAGAAAAAAACCCAAGAGGCTTAAGCTAGAGATAGTTTGGCATAGACAGAAGACAGCCCAGCTTTGCACTATGGTACTGTTTGGGATAGAAGAAAGCCCAGCTTTGAGTTCTGGTATCTCAGTTTGATTCCCAGGAAGCTTTGCATTGCACAGGGAGTGTGTCATAACGAAGGATAGCATATGCTAATTACTTTTCCTCTGCTTTTCCACATCCAAAGTGGCCTTATACCTAATTGTCTTTGATTTGTATACATAGCAACGTGTTCAAGTTAAACATGAACTGAGGTGGGGTTGGAAAGGCAGGAAAGGACTTAAGATAATTGGAAGCCTGGCAAGGACTGTAATGTGGGAATGGAGGCCAAAACTTGAGAGATGCAAGACAGGAATTCAGGCTAGATGTGGGAGGTATGCTTGGAGAAGGCCATGGTGTGGGCTGGGGAAACAATGTAGTGTGTCAGGGACTAGGCAAATGAAGAGGCAGCAGAGAAAGGAGCAACTACAGACTACAGTATTTAACAATAATGAGGTTTGAACACTTGCAAAGTAAAACTTAAAACTTTCAAGAGCAGATAAAATTCTTTTCATCCCTTCTCCCCATTAAAAACTACAAAAGCCCCTCTCCTCCCAGACACAGGCCACAATCCAGTCCTCTCACCTTTTCTAACCTAAGCTTGCTAGGCAACAGGTGGGACACACCCCCCACCCCCACCCCCCCCCGGCTTTACTGAAGTCAAAGTTTTGATCATCTAATGATGATGGCTCACAAGTTTGAATTTAATTTGGCTGATTTACTGAATGCATGAAGAATTGTATGAATTAGGTGGTATTCACAAATTCTAGGCAGAGATGAAGCTTCCTGCCATATCAAGGGGTGTACTGGCATCAAAGCTGAGGAGAAACTCTCAGCTGTGCAGTCTCCTTCACCTTATAAATACAGACTCTTTTTATGAAATGAAATAGCCCCAACAGGAAAATCTCCCCATAGGATATGTGTTCTCGCCCAACAGCTGGGACATCTTCTGAAATCAGACATAGCCCCAGGTTGTGCTAACCATCTTTGCTTTAGTTATACTCTCATTAGGTTTTACAGACAAGAATTTATTCTGATCCAAAATGATTATTGGGGGCATTTGCTTTAGAGCCATTTTTTATGTAGGAAGTAAGATAGGTCACAAAGAAAATTAGTTGGTTTTGGCTACTGCACCAGAAAAATAAATGTATAAATATATAAAAAATAATTATTACAGTTATAAAATACTTTAAAAATGCATAGCTTGGGAAACAAACTATTGTCAAGTCTAATCTTGTTTTGGCAGGGTCCAGGTTTAGCAGGTCAGGGTCTACACTGCTATGTGATCTTGTATTTATTCGTTCTCACTCAGTGCTCCTTTCACTGCTGATTTGTATTCCTTAGTCCATAACTCCCTTTCTTCCAGTGGTCTCCCAGTTATTTTGATCTCTGTGATTTAAAATTCCTACCAGAATGAGCAGCACCGCAGGCTTTTCTGACAGGATCAGCGAAGAGCACAGGTATGCAATCAGCACCTGGAGCTGCTATTGTAACACCTTTCTGATTCGTAACTATTCCATCATAGCTGTCAGGTTCGGTCTTTCCCATAACGCACACAGCATTAGCATGATCAACCTGTCAAGGCAAAACCAGAACATGGATAGTGATATGTCAGCAAAAAGACCCACTCTGCAGTTCTGACTAATGCAAAGATTTTTCTTTGGCATGAGACATTTCTGCACCAACAGATTATGTGTGGAAATCAAGCACTCCTTTGTTCAAATGTCATGCAGCTCTATATAGGAGCGATACATTTTTCTTTCAAGAGAAAAACTGCTCTGATCATTTATCTGATTTTTCTAGTCTGTGGTAAGATAAATGTTAGAATGTACTTGGAAGAAACAGTGCTGCTTCTCCATATAGTGCCAAATGGCTGATGTTTGGATGGCTATTCCCACAGAAACTGCCAGCGTAGATATTTTAGTTGTCCTGCTTCTCACGAGTTCTTGCTGACAAAGATAAGAATAATGCCTACAGTTTCAGCCAGTGATACATGAAGGAAGATATGATCTATTTACAGAAATCCATTGTTTGATAAGATACCTTGACTCTGTGAAAAGTCTCTGGGTTAAATCCTGCAGCATTAGCTAGCCGGCGAAGATTTTCTTTAACAACAACTTGTGGGTCCCTCCGCTTGGAACTGCTGAAGAGATTGCAGGAGCTTAGAGTTGGTATGTAGGAGATCCCACCTGCCCTTGTGGTAAATCCATGTAGGAAGATATCATCTGGCAAGGGAAAAAGGACAACAAAAAATTACTTTCAACACAAGACCACTCTAGATATGGGTTTATACTGAACAGACCTGAAATCAGCCAGTTGAGCATTGCATTACGTTGTATTTAGGTATGGCATTTAAATTTAAGGATTCTAAGTTTCCTTTTTGCTCATAACCATAATCCTCTGAGCCCAGATTAGAGGGGTTTGAGCAAGAAGGAATCCTGGCAGATTTAGCCTGACTTTTTGCAGAGTTGTAGTGCAAAACCCTAGAGAAGGGGTAACTCACTAAGGAAAATGAGAGATTTTTTAAAAAATGTTCTAAGGTGGAATCTCCCAACTTTTTTGGCAAATGAAGTACTAGTCCTCAAGACTTCACAGAATCTCAAGCTTCTTTCTAAGGCACAGTAAAACCAGCAAGAATTTCTAGTATTATTGAAAAATCCTGTTTTTACCATGTGGATTATTTAGTGTGGCTTCATGTACCAAACGCAAACCCTGATGTGCAGAGTGATGGCGAGGTGGGGATTTGTGTGTCCAATTTGAACACAGAATATAGTCCCACAACTGGTATTTTTGCTATCTTAACAGCTGACAAGTGACATAACTAGAGTTAAGATTAAAAATCTCTTACGTAGTATGATCCTTTCAAAGTCACAGTGAAAACCTTGAAGCACAATGAAGGCAGAGACGCTTTTAGGTAACTCATGTTCCTTTCATGCTCTGGATGATTTCAGACATATTTCTGGGGAAAGACAGTTCCAAATTTTTGCAGTAGCAAACCTCAGCTTTCCCCTGATTACTCTAAAGTATGAGACCTGAAAATCACACCACTTCAGAGACATACTGCAGTAAAAAGTCATACCATGGCAGGGACACTGAGACACCAGTCTGATTAACAAAGCATGCTTGAGGCTGCAGACCAGGAGAAACTCATGTCCAGCCTTTCCAGAAGATGATGGCAGCTCTCTAAAGTGTCTAATTCTCACACAGAAGGAAGGAGATTTTACTGTCTGTAGTAACGCTCTCACTAAACCTGAACCTCTCTTTCCTCTGATCATGCCCCAGGCCTTGCCAGTCTTCTGCTGTATCTCTATTGACACTTCCCCCTCTTACAGGCAAGATATACTATTACAACATCACCTACAGTTATCTGCTGCCTGAAGACAATTCCAAATCTTACCCATTTTGCAATTCCCTTGAAGAAGTATGCTTGGAAACTAGGCTCTCTAGAATCTGTTAACTGGGATCCACTTTACCTGGGATGAGAGAAGATCTGAGAATGGTGAGCTCCCCTTTGAGGCTCGGCAGGCTTTCCAAGTACATCTGAATCTCGCTTTGGATGAGTGCCATGTCCTGTATAGGAAGTGTTTGACTTTCACTCTGAGTTTTAGCTATCTTCAGGTTTTCGCAATCATACGCCATCTGTAAATCCTCAAATTCAAACTGGTAGACTGCTGTAAAAAGATGATCTATATATATTCTCATTAAGTCTTTTCTTAAGGTAGGTAGAATAACTTTAATAATGCTTAGGTTTTTTTCATCCAGGCTTTGTTTGATGGTGTACAAAGCAGCAGCTGTATTCGGGGCTTGTACCATCTCCAGTCTTTTCTTCAGACTCTGAAAACCACTCAGAGCTGGAAGCAAGGACTCTTTTGCACCATCCCATTCACTTCCTTGCCTCTGGCAACACATGACATAAACAAATGGAGCAGGGATGGAAGAACATTTCTCAATAGTTTCCACTGTGTTACATAGCAGTTCTTGGATGTTGTTCTGCAAGTTGGCTGGTAGGCTGAACAGATCTACCAGTACTGCTTCCACCATACTGCAGAATACTTTAAGATTCTCACAACTGTCAAGTAGTCAGTAACAAAACATGAAAAACAAAGAAAAAGGCAAGACATCATCATTAGTCCAACCCAGAATTATGTTATTAAGGCAAATCATTCAGTGATACTGTATAGAGAAGATAGCACAGCAGTAATTACTGTCTTAGGATTTCCTCACTGCATCAAAAGAAAGTGCAGCAAGAGAAAAGTAGCGGAAATGGGAATTACTATGTATGTATTAAGGTATTTAGATATTTCCCTTCCGCCCTTCCTAATTCAGGCTTTTTCCAGGTCTGGGATGATACATAATATTAGATTTATTGAAACAATTAATCCACATTAGCCTAATGGGTCTTCTTGACCTCTGACTGTTGGGCCCTCCTCAAGTTCCCATGAGAGGAACCATATACAGAGGTCCCTCAGCTTGCTGGGACTAGAGAAGCTTCTGTAACAATTTTTTTGGAGGCATTTTACACACTTATGGCTGAGGTGGAGCCTATGTCTGCTACCCCTCCTGGTAACAGGGGCTGTGGGCTGTGAGTGAAAGGACATCTTTCCCACAGGGCTTGACAAGACTCTTTTAACTTCCCCCTTTTCTGATATCAAAAGTATTGACTTGCTAATTTCTGACTTCTGTGTGGTGCGGCATATGATTGGTATAGTTTTTTTCAACATGCAAACATGAAGTCAGCACAGGTTACTGAAACTTTACTCACTAATGCAAGAAGTATACATAACTACATGAAAATAATATAACATGCATACATTGAATATTACATACACTATATATAATATGCATATATAATATGCATGATATATGCCTAATATGCATATATAATGAAAATAATATAATGTGCTCAACTTCCTGCCTCAGTATTTTCATTACGCTAGCTGCACTCTCTATTCCAAAATCAAGACATGTTAAGCTTATCCAAAATAATTCCATAGTTCAGGGCTTTTCTTGTGGCCCATAGTGTAATTCCAGTTTTGGTGGAACTTTTTCTCTTTTCTGAACTTTGTTGATCCAAGCCCAGCTAGGCCTGCCTGTGGAAACTCATCCATCTCTTCCTCTCTCTGTCACTATGAGAGCCTATTTTACATATACTTTCACAAGTGTTTTATAATATTTTCTCCAATAATTTTTCAGTTTCCAGTGCAAGCCTCCAGAGTTCTAGAACAAAAGCCTAGATCTCTCTGCTTTGGGAAGCTTGAACAGAAAACTTGTATTTCATGACTAAGCACAGTGCTTGATCTAGAAGGAATACATGCAGATTTATTACCAGTTGTAAGACCCCATAAATATTTAAGAGTATTTAACACCACAATTTTTTTGTACAGTAGCAAATTGTGCACGAATACTGATTTCTTTGCGGGAAGATTAATATCTTTGCAACAACAAAGGGCTCAAGAATCTTTTAAGCCTTTGAAATCATGCTCTGCTACCAGAGATAACCACACCAGAGAATGCCTGCCTGCATTATGTTCCTGTTCCAAGTCCTCATTTGCCTGTAACTACATACATGGTCTGGCCTCCCACCACTTCATTACCCTGCAAAAGTACTGCTTCTGTGTGTACTTGAGGCCTACTGCTATGGTGGACTTGCTGTCCTTCTTGGCATTTTATGGCTGACAATGGATTCCCAGTTTCTACACTCAAATGAGAGATCAAAGACCTTTCAGGTTTTAATGGATTTTTTATTCAGAGTAGGTTTTACAGAAAACATTCTCTATTTTCTTAATTATTCTTTCCCCTAGACTGGAAGAAAAATATTCCTGAATGATGTTTTGCTTTCTGCAAGTTGAACACTTACAGAGATAAATTAGTGACTATCAAAACAGGTGAACTGAAAGTATCAAAATGTGACAGCAGATAAAAGCATCTGCCAAGGATTTTATGTTTCCTGATTTTGCTCAGAGTACAATTTACATACGGCTGATTGATAATAGATTTTAGAGACAAGAGCTTGCTATGAAAACATTGTCAAAACAGACTCATGTCAAAGACCAGGTTGGATGAGGCCTTGGGTGATATGTTTTAGTGTAAGGTGTCCCTGCCCATGGCAGGGGGGTTGGAACTGGATGATCTTAAGGTCCTTTCCAACCCTAACCTATGATTCTATGATTCTATGACTGTGACTTGGGAAATCAGGGTATTTCCTTCCCTACCCTGACACTCTCTGTGGGAGACCTGTATGAGTATGACATGATCCCTACCTAGGCATAGCTACTAGCCCCAGCAAAGACAGTACAACAGAGGGCTGTAGTAGACAAACAGATTATTCCTCCACTTCAGATATGTCAATAGTGGAAAGGAAGTATATTTCATTGCTGTCCTCATACTTGCCCAGAAAAGTACCACCAAAGAAAGGGTGGAAGGAAAGTGTTTGCAGAGGGAGAGGCAATTGCTTCTGTTATTGAGCTGTGTGTGTATTGCAAAAAGTCCACCGGAGCAATTATTGGGATGTACACAAAGAAACAATGGGACTGATTCACCTTTCAGTTTTGCATCACAGAGTTCTAGTGAGGTCAGTGGTGTCAGAAGTAAAACTGCTTACACTCATAATAAAACTGTTTGACTGCTTTCTAAGTTCCCCAACAAACCACTCCTCAAAGCAGAGGCTTGCCAGGCACAGCAGTGTTTTAGCTTATGAGAAATGCATTCACAGTTATTCAGGTTTAAAGTAACATGCTCTACAGTCCCAGTGTTCCATGGGAAGTCTCACTGCACGTACCCACATCAG
The DNA here is from genome assembly GCF_034315485.1 of Pezoporus occidentalis. Classification (NCBI taxonomy): domain Eukaryota; kingdom Metazoa; phylum Chordata; class Aves; order Psittaciformes; family Psittacidae; genus Pezoporus; species Pezoporus occidentalis. The sequence continues at coordinate 2,477,425 of NW_026913016.1, forward strand.
AAATGATTATGTGCATTTGCTCATTTCAGTACACAATGCAAAACAAATACTTGCACAAACTTGAAGCCAAGACCACCCATTAGCTGTTTCACTCACTCCCTGAAACTCTGTCAGTACAAATATTTGAAGGGTAAAAAGATTCTCTTGCACAGACATCAAGAAAAAGAAAATAAAAAAAATTATAGTTAATGAGAAGAGAGAAGTGAGGAAGGCAACAATAGTGAAAAGGAGAAAAGCAAAGTGAATATGGAAAAGAAACAATGAAAGAAATAAAACCAGGCTGCAGAGAAGAGACAGCCCAGGACAGAAAAAAGATCCAAAAAGTGACTTTCAAATACCCTGGAAATCTAATTCTAAAATCTTCCCGCTGGTCACAAGACTGCTGGCAATTTCCTGCACCTCTGAATCCTATTGTTACCTTACAGATACTCAGAAGAACAAGAAATAATTCACATCTGCCAGAGACAGATGCCCAGAGAAAGAAAAGAGATCATTAAAGCAGACCAAATGTGCAGGGATAAGAGCACATTTGTAACAAAATTTCAGCAAACACAAAAAAATGGGAGGAAAAAGAAATAAGTAAAAATGTCTTAAACAGGATTAAAATTAAACGTTCAGCCTCTCTTAACTTAGATGTATTTAGGCAAGGTTGAAGAAACAGAACTGGGTACTTACAATGAAAATACTGAAGTACATGCAGTTTTCATAAACAAACTCAAAGTTTACAACACAGGAATTTACTTACGCAGGAGCACAATCCTCTTAAACTCTTGAAAGATCTCATCTGATATAAGCACACACCACCAGCTTTATATATCACACTTCTCACTGTCAGTCTTGATTTGTACAAGATGGAAATTCCTATTCTAGGTAAGATTGTAGTGGGAACCTGTATTTCTGCTTTATGACAAGACCCTCCTTTGCTGCTGTCAGTATCAACAGGAAATAACAGACTGTACTGAAAGGCACCATTATGATTAAGTGCCTGGGCAGTGTTAAACCCGGAAGCATCATTAACCCTGCCATGTAACTCACTGCCGTCATCATACATTCCAATGCATCAGCTTTGCACAATCTCAAACAGATTCAGAAACATACAGCATAGCAAAACAGAGTGAGAACACAAAGAAGTTAAACTTCTGCAGACTGAGTTTCCTTTTCTGAGCTGTAACCGCATGCTCCAGTGCAGAATTTGGCAGTCAGTCAAGAAAAAGCATATTCAGAAGGAAGAATCCTGATAAAGAGGCTACGAGGCCAGTGTTCAGGGACACAGGCCCAAACCAGGGATTCCAGTTCCCCCTGGGAGCAGCCACAAATTCTGCAGGCTTCTGAAAAAAAAGTCTGAATGCTTTGACAGGCCAATGGTCAAAGGGCAAGGGGGGCGGGGGGGTTGAGGGATTTATATGAGGCTTTGTCTAAGAATCCAATGATAATAAGTACATCTTCGCAGCTGTGATAAAATCGTAGTCATGACAGATAAGTATATGACAACTGAAGAAAGGGAGAAGAAAATAAAAGGCGTTGGTTTTTTTTTTTCCATTAACAGAGGATAATACATAAAATGTGATTTTCTGTGAATTGCCGTTCTCCGTCTCCTCTTCCTGCAGCAAACCTACATTTCTGCCAGGTCCAAAACACACCTTGGCACTCCCCCTTCTCCTCCTGCTTTCCCTTCCACCAGTCACTGGGCAGAGGGATGAGAGCTAAATCCTCCTGGCTGCTCCTCGCAAAGGGAAGAGATGTCAGTGTCCTGTCCTTCCCCACACAGGCACCTATTTTGATGAAACTTGCAGAAATCACTTCTTTTTGAGGCTTTCCATGCCACTGTCTAACACGGCTGAAGTAGATCTTTAAAAATTAACAGGGGGACTTGATGAAGAGAGACCAACACAATCATTTTCTTCCCTTCAACCAGGCTAAAGAAGCAAAAATATTACTGGGGTTATTTTTGGTGCAGAATGCTGAGAAAGGGTAAGGAAAAGGTCAGAAAATATCCATCATACAGAACAGTATTGAAACGTCTCCAGCTGAAGTAGTATACTCAGCTCCTGTCATTTCAAAACAGGGATGAAATAAACAGATTGTATGCAGAGATTATATCAAATACTAGCAAATTATGACAGAAAATGCAGTTAATACAATGAATTAGGTATCTTCGGGAACTTGGAAGCTAAATGACGCTAAGCAAAACTGCCTCAGCCACAGAGAGAGCCAGGCTGCTCTGCCGCTACAGGCCCCGCTGCGGCGCACCCACCCGTTCCTGACAGGGTGAGCTCTTCCTTCCGTTGTTTTCCCGTCTCCTACCACGAACGACCCCTTCCTCCCGCACCTCTCCCGCCTCTCGGCGCCATTGGCAGCCGCTAACATCCGAGCTCCCCTCACGCCGCATCCGCAGTCGCTGCTGTCCTCCGACACTCCCTCAGCCCCCAACGGCCCGCAGTGGGGGAGGCCCTTGGCAGACGCTCCCTGGCCGGCGGCGGGAGGGCTCTGAGGCGGGGCGGCTGTGGCTGTGAGCGGGAGGCCGGCGCTGCTTACCTTCATCGCCCTCCTCGCCACGCTGCAGAACGAGGTGGCCTTGTCGTGCCGGAGCGCCTGGCGCTGCAGTGTCCGCGTTTCCGTCAGGATTAGCAACCTTCAGGCAGAGTCTGTGGGCCATCTGAGCACCGTTTAATATATTGGCCCTGAAGATGTACTTGTGCCGACTCAGTGCATTTTCTTGAGAGTTGGCTGTCACTTTGTATACTATTACAGATTTTATTTTTATATTAATAAAGAATTTCTTAATTATTCTATCCAAAAAAGATTAAAGAATAATGCTAAATATTTTCTTATCCCTGGGGAGCGTCTCTACAATGATACTAGTTTGTGACTTTCCATGTGAGAGCTTTCTCGATTTGTTGTTTATCATAAGGATAGTTTAATAATACAGCAGGCAGTTGCAGTATGGTAGCCCCAATAGTTTAAATATTCGGGCTAAATGTGAGAGCATGCTCTCATGCTTTTAAGATGCTCTTAAGGTGCTTTAAAAAGCTATGGCTGTACTCACAAACTGAGAATCTGTCCTGAAGACAAGCCAGAAGAACATTGCAATTGTTATTTTTATAAAATTCGGCAAGAAATTTCTAATTCTCAACCACTGCCTTAGAGCAGCTGCCCATTAGTAACCTGTTCTTGTTAATAAAAAACGAACCAAATGAAGTAATGTATTGGTCTGGTATTCCATAGAAAAGCCCTTCATTTTATTCTCTTTCATTAACAGGAATTAAATAAATGAAGATAAAACAATTCACTTTTTTCATGTCCTGCACTTTTGCCTAAAATGGCCAAGCAAAATTCTCCTTCACTAATTGAAGTTGTAAAACAAGTTGCAGAGCAGCAGCATTCCCAGGTGATAGAGACAGAAAAAGCCAAAACAGTTCTTTTCCAATTACAGGTAATAAACCTTGCTTAGAGTAGCCTAATTAATTTCATTTTTTTCATTAAATGAGGAAGTGTTTGTATGAAAAAAGAATCTGAAGGCATTTTGTTGTTCTTTTTTCTCGGTGTTTGCGTTTAAATGTAAGGCAGCTATTCTGTTCCCGTGTGTGGTATTTAGGCCTAGCCAAAGCTCTGTATGTCTGATGTTAGTAGCAAAGTTGCAACACAAGTAAGATTTCATTATTGCAGCTTTTAACAGAAGCTTTATTTTACATTTGGAAAAAAATAAAACCAAAATGAAGCAACACCCGCAAAAACACTGAGCAACACCTACAAAGCAAACCCAGAGAAACTCAGTACAAAGCTAGGGCTTTTTGAAATTTTTATTGTGATTTCCTAAGAAATTAAGGGGGGGGGGGGGGAATGATATTAAAAGCAGGTGGGTGTGGGTTTTTTTTGGCAGATTTTCACCAGACTTTGCTATTTTTTCTTAGCATACTTCTAATACAAAATACTTTTTTCTGTGCATTTGAAGTAAGCATCTTAGATAGTCATTAAATACTGGTTTTATTTAGTAGTATTTTGTAGATCACTGGATACATGTAGGTTTTGTGGAGACTGTAATCATTTCTATTCTAATCTCTCACAGAATCAATTAAGCTTTCAATTATTTAACCTTTGAGATCAAATTTTCATTGAGAAACGTACCTTTAAGTCCGAAGGAAGACCCAATAGTATTCAGGCATTTTTGAGCATGAGAATGCAGATGGAAATAGTAGAGTCCCAATTATAACACCTGTAAATAGCCTTCCAACTGAAACACTTGATGTTTGGAATTTTGCATGAAGATACAGCTTCTCTGAAGGAGCAACGAAAACTGCTTAGGATTGTCAATTGACTGGCCACACTTCGCAAGAAGCTTTCTCCTAAGTATATACCATCCTCTGATACAGTATGATGATGCTGAAACAGCTTAGTTATGATCAAACAATTTAAACAAAGGTATCCTCAGAAAAAATCCCACAGGACTTTAGAGGCCAGGTAATTTAGCTCATTTATGTGCTTTGTCTTCCACAGACTTCTTTCAAAAAAGCCCAAACCCTAGGAAATTCCATACAAACAACAAAGTTAAATAATTAGCAACTTAAAGTCAAAATGCAGAACTGTTTTTTTTTTATCTTTATACCTATTTTGTTGTGTGCATGCCATGGAAGACATGCAAAACAGTAATTTCCTTTCCAAAACTGAAGATCTTTGCTATTAACATCTTTCTCTTTCCTGTCCACAGTAAATAGTAGCTGGCAGTGATTGAAATACTGCTAAAATTATAGCCCAAGATTTCCAAATTAAAAGTTACACAGAAACTTTTTGTTCTCAACAGTTAATAATGTCTTAATCTGTTCAAGACATTGAGTAAGAGATTTCACAGCACTCATAATGGTTCCATTAGGGAGAAGATAATAGGTGACATAAATCAAGATGCTAATTCTCTCATTTAATGCACTACTGTTGGCTCTCATGTTGGGTGGGATTCATTCTAGCTATCTTACATCACCTACAGGTCAGATACTAAGCCTGTGTTAGTCATCTAGGCTCCCTTGGTACTCATCAAAGAGGGAAAAAACTTTTCTGAGGGAGCAGTTGAAGCCTCCCATCTCAGATGTACTTGTAAATGTGGCACTTAGAGACATGGTTTAGTGGTGGACTTGGCAGTGTTAGGTTAACAGTTGGACTTGATGATCTTAAAGGTCTCTTCCAACCTAAATGATTTTATGAGTCTATGATTTCTTATGATAGGTTCAAGTACTGCTTCCTGGAGTCGTTCAGTTCTCATCAGTGAGAAGATACAGAGGCATTTTTAGGACTAGATGCATATTTCTTGGAGGGGAGGGAGAAGGGGGAGGATGGATAAAACTAGCTGTGATTAATCCAACAATAAAGTATTACTGTGACAAAGGTGGGATTAAAAACTTCAGCAGAACAGGCTAGGAAGCTCCATCACCCCAAACACCCATCTGTGTGCTTGTTTGGTTTTGTTGGTAATTTTTTGACATGGTTAGTTACTTTTGGTTGATTAGAACTTAATCAGATTTCAGCTATAAACAAGCATCAGGACTGAGTTTGATCTGTCACGTCCTATGTATTTTGCAAATACAAGAAATTCAGATTAATTTCTAGGGTACTTTATTTCATATTTCAACTCAATCTAAGGGGAGAAATCTAAGACAATATTCTTGCATTGTGCCTCTAAGGTGACGATTTTAGGAGATGGAATTCTGTCTTCCATTCAAGCCATGTTAAACAAGTGGAAAAGAAGACTGTTTAAAATAAATATGAATTATAGTGTTTAACTAAAAAAAGAAACTGAAATATGTTACAGGCAAAGTTCCAGGAACTAGAAAAAGAAATGGGTTCTATTCTGTTAGAAACAAGGACAACAGAAAGAGAAATATATCTGCGAGATGATGCCATAGAAATGACAAAACACCACTGTGAAAATCTGGAGGCTGAAGTTAGAGCCCTATATTCTGAAAATTTAAAGCTGAGGCTTGATGCAGAAACAGTACAAGAAGAGTTTGAGATGGCATTTGCAAGAAATAATGAATATCGGGAAAAAATAAAGGCTCATAAACATCTCTTTTGGGAGATGGAAAGTAAAATGCCGGTTATGATTGAGCTTGCTAAAAAAAAAGCTGTTATTCAAGAATTAAAGTCAAAGAAAGAGGAGTTAATGCATGATCTCCAGAATCCAGAAGGATCTGTTATAAAACAAGTGCAGGTACTATATTTCCTCTTCTATTCTTTTCCTTTATCATGAAATAATTTTGGCATAGTTTAACTAATATTATTTTGTCTAATATATTTATGCTTCATGAGGCACTGACTGGGGAGACTATAGATAGTTTAAAATGCTACATTATTTAAAGAATGTTTGACATGTATGCAGTAAAAAAAATCATAAGCTATTGTTACCTGTATATTGTTGTGAAAGGTTCATTCTATGTGATCAAATGAACTCAGCTATGAAAAAAATTACAGAGCTGTAAACTATAAACTATATGATTAACCTGTATGATTGCCAAACTATTTGTGGTCTTTTTGGGATTGTTGGGTAAACTTAAATGGGTACTTTTTAGAATTCTGTGGAACGTTGCCACGTTGTTCCATTTTTCTTGCAAGAGCACAGTATTTTACTGTTGGTGTCAGGTAACAAACTACAGTTGAGCTGTTTGCCAACAGATGGTAGATTTGGTGAGATGGAAACAGAAAGAAGGAGAGAAGGAAAAGATATTTGGTTTGGTATTCTAGGCGTACACTGTTGTTTTTACTTGACCCTAACAGCAATAGTTATTAAAAACTACCATGTAAGAATCTTTCAACATAAAACTTTATCATTACGTGAACAAAACCAATTATGAAGTTGGAATGGAGTCACAAATTAAAACTCTGATGCATAATGCAAACAAGTTGCATTACTGAAGATTGGGTGTTACTCTTCTCATGTAAATTGCTGAAAATTTAGTTGTACAAGCAAATCTTTAAATAATGATTAAATAGAAATTCATTAACATTGTACTTCCCCATGAGAAAGAAAAATCTATCTCAAATATTACATGATTATGTTAAATATTCTTTGATTTTCCAATAAATTACATTTTAAACAAAATTAAGACAGCCAAAATGAGTTCAAATTCCTGTATCGTTGTAGTTGTTTGAATATTTCAGATCAAGGGTGTATCTTCCTAATTATGTGTACCTTTGTAAGCCATGTTATGAATTGTTTTAATTATTATTTTCAATTTCAATTTGTAATTTATTAATTTAATTATTATTAATTATGTTAATGTGAAACTGTTTATTATACATCTTTATCTCATCTATATTAATGAAGCAAGACTGTTAAAATGTGACATTTTACATTAGTTTAATAGATGCACTGCAACTTTTTAAGGAAGGGATTTCTGTATCTTGACTTATATCTGCAGGAAGAAATTATGCTTTTACAAAGAGAAATCATGACATTGAAAGAGTTCATCAGTAATAAAACAGATTTACTCGACAAAGAGAGAAAAACACATGCTAAGCTTAGAAAAGAAATTGAGGTGAGTCATTTGAGTAAAAGATAATTACATTCTGTTCATCTGACAGAATTTAGGTAGAGCAAATGAATTTTGAAGTATTTATGCACTGTTGCTGGCCATGCATTATTCAAGTACATACAATAACCATGCTGTCTTAAATTCTTTATACTGGTAGTCTTTCTAAAATTCAGAACTCAATTGCTATCATGAGAAAAATTGATGTTAAGAACCTTTTTTATTGAGTCTTAAAGAAGGAATTCAGCTGTGAACTTCTGAAATGATGTCTTGAAAAGAAAGAGGTCACTGAATGATGGTAAAGCAAAATGCACAGGTTTTTATTTCTGTAATACTTTTGAAATACTTTAAATTCCACTGCTGGCTTGATTATTTATTACTTGTCTCATGGTTCCTGTTAACTCATCAATGAGAGAATCAATTGCACCAAGAAAATGGACTTCCCATGAATCAACCTAATTTGAGCTGAGATTAAATGAAGGATAATGCAGCAGCTTCTAATTAGCTGCCAAAATAAAATTCTGATAAATAGTTTAAACCTTCTTTTTTTAAATAATTGAACCATGTTTTATATTTTGTTCCTTACTGAAATACTTTGTACGTCTAGATAGTTTTCAGTTTGGAAGTTTCACATCATTCATGTGGTAAATTCAAACAAATGCCACAAAATTTAATGAGTGAAGCTTGAAAATATAGAGATTAACTGATGTCAGGTTAGTTCTAGTGCCCATTGTAAAATGTAGGAGGTAAAAGGAATTGTTTTTCATGTGATAGGGAACAGCAGAGAATTTTTACAAGTTAAAGCAAAGCACAGCCACTTTAGGTCTGTGCTATTCAGCATATGAGAAAATATTTTATTATCAAGGCAATATCCTCCTAAGAAAGTTCTCTACATCAAAAGTGAAATTAGACAGCCTAAAAATAATGTTCTGTTACCAAATTTAATTAAACAGTGAAGGTTAACCTGTTCTTCAGTTGTTTGGATTATACGATCTTTTTGTCTCGAAGCAGGTTTACAAATTGAATCTTTCATGGGATTATTTTCTATTAAGTACTTTCTGGAAAGCAATCTGATTTTTAATATAAAAACTGACAGTCAACAGTCAGAGACCTTAATACCCAGCAGTCATCAGCAGGACTACGGAAAGAATACTCAAGATAGATAAGCATAGAAATAGAGTGAGATACTAGACACATGGATAAGGTTCCGTTGAGCTGCAGTGGTGGGTTTCAGCTGCAGACTTCTGACACCTAAATTTGGTTGGTTGATAAGAGGTGACTATACATGAGTCAGACAGATACCCAGAATTGCCTATGGTGAGACACTGGCACAGGTTGCCCAGAGAAGCTGTGGCTTCCACAGTCTTCAAGGACAGGTTGGACGGCCTTTGAGAAACCTGGTCTGGTGGAAGGTGTCCCTGCCCATGGCAGGGGAGCTGGAACTAGATGATCTTTAAGGTATCTTCCAGCCCAAACCATTCTACCATTCTATGATTCAGTGATTCTATGATTCTATGTCTTTTTAAGCATATTAGTACTCCCTGCCTCAGCAGATGTTGCAGACAGTTCTCAATAATGATGCTAGAAACACATTTCTAAAAAAAGTAGGTAATATTGATCATAATGTTTCAGTGTCATACAACCCCTAGTGATGTTCACATCCTGCAAGCGCTCATTTGGATGAGTGAATCTGACAGCTTCTCTGAAAAAGTTGTGGAGGATTATAGTGGAGAGCCAGGCAACATGAAGGAAGACAACCCATCTCCAGTGTAGTTTATAAAACATGAGTTAGGGAGTTGCAGAAGTCACCGGCAATGTTGTAGTTCTGATGAAGCTAGAGGCCATCATGTGTATGTTAAATACAGTTTAACAATGTTACAATAAGCAGACATAAGAATAATTATACACTGCCGCTCATACACCATTCCAGCTAGTGTAAGTAAGCCCAAATTTTCACTGAGTGGATGCCCATTGTTTCCATTTTATTATGATGTTTCATGCTTTTACATTTCAGAATGCAAATCATCAGAGGGTTGTCTGCAGCCATTCTTCTCCACATAAGGCAGCAGTGAAGGCAAAATTGATACAGTGCTTAATTGCCACAGTATTGCCTTTCTAAGAAAAACTAGGTTTCTAAATGCGGTGCAACAGTGAAGGTGTTACTACAGCCATCTAGGTTACCTCACTTGTATTCTAATTTATACCCAAACACACTTGTCAAATAATGAATATTTCTTCCTTTCTCACCTCTAACCCCGGAGCCTGAAATTTTCCATGAAGAAATTTTGCCACAGCTGTGAGGTGCTGACTCTTTGGGTGGGATTTACTTTGTTAAATTTTGGACATCTGCAGAGCAGACACCCACATCGAACTCCCCACTTAAGCTCTTAGCAGGACAGAGCTTTTCTTCCCTTAGCGGGAGGGGCATGATTAATATTGTCTTAAAGCAGATATCTGCAATAACTCAGATGAATGGGTTTCTAGATGTCTGTATCTCCTCAGTAGCTGTAAAGTGAACATGGAATGACTTGGTCAAATGTCAGAATCTACACTTGGGTGAGCTGGACTCACCTCTGTAAGTAGTTTCACTTGAGTAAATTTTGGAGTGAACTTTATTCCATTTTATTAGGTACAGAATAAAAGATATGATGCTATTCTGAAACGTTTGCATTGCCAGCTGAACAAACTCCATTCAAATAAAAGACTATGGCACTGGAACATTCAGCAGCTGGAAAAGAGGGCAGCAGAACTAAGGAAGTGTCTTGGAGTACAAAGTGTCTTGGCGTTACAAAGTAGCATGTAAAACAAAGCTACAATGTGGGTAATCTTTTCCCAACAGAGGAGGGTTGAGGAGTTTTCTCTCTCTTTTTTTTTTTTTTAATACTAAACCTATTAAGTAGTCTGGTAGCTGAGCCAGGGCTCAGTGATTTATTTCTCTTTAAAGTTTTTCTCCCTTTCATTCTGTGACCTGAACTAAGTTGCACCCAATTTGTAGTGCTTTGCAATAGCTTTGCTTTTTATTTTTGACTGTAGCCAGAGGCTCTTCAGGAAGAAAATTATTAACATTTCCAGGTGCTTTCAAAATATGTACCAATTTTATCTCAAAAGTCATTTGAAGTCAACCAAATAAGATTTAAGGACTTCCTTTGTATTTGTTATGCTCTCTGAAGATTGAGATCTCCATTTTTTTTCCTACAGAGAAATTAGTATCTGTGTATATTTGCATTCTTGAGATACCAAAAGTATCTTTTATCCACATCCCTTATTATTGCAGCTTACTAAGGAACTCTGAAAGCTCTGATGGCCTGTATTCTGCTGTGTAGGAACTTCAGGCAGATGATGGATCTGCCAGGATGTCCTAACGTGGGGGACAAGGAGGACATAGGCTGTCCCACTATAAAAGGCTTAGGAACAAGTATGCTCAAAACTGGGTTTCAAATAATCTGACTTCAACAGGTCTAATACATGATAGCAAAGTGGAATGAGTAAGTAAAGAGAATACTACATTTGGTCTGCCTTTAAAAGGGAACAGCTCACTGTCTAGAAATAAGAATGAATTAATTATTGATGATTGATTACAGAGGAACTTACTGTGTTTTAACTTACTGGATTTTAAATAATACTAGACATCTGACATCTAAGTGCTTAATGTTCAGTAAGGTGAGTCTTAACAGAAATGATGACCTGTTAAAAGTGCTTGTTAAAATGGAAATGAACAATAGGCTTTTTTCTTTGCTTTCTTTTCATGATGTGCTTGGCATCTGGGGAATTTACAGTACTTTCTCTGTTCTTACAGGTAGCAGCTCTGACTGAACATAACCTGTAACATTTATCTGTTCTATGGAAGTAGCTTTTTATTTCAGGTGTTGCTTTGAATAATTTAGATTTATCTTTACTCCTGAATATAAAATGAAGATTTAAACAAATTGAGCATTTACTGTGGAAAATGTTAAACTGCCTATAAACTGTTAGCTGAGAAAAGCAAAGTTTATAATGCAATACTGTTATTACTTGTGTTAGAACATTCGTATATTCATGTATATTTACATTCCCCTTAGTATGTTATTTCACTTAATATAAAGTTATTTTAAACAATACGCTGACTCATGAAGGCTCTCTCTCAACTTCGCTAGACTCTCAAGTTTGGTTTTTGCTTGGTCTTCTTCCTTTGCAACATTATCAACCAGGCTACTTCTGTTAAAACAATAATATAGAAATTAAAACCACAATATGCTCTGCTATAGTAACAATAATGTGATACAAATAATTTTCTGGGTTAAAATTTTTCTAACCTGATTTTCTTTTGAAAGAACACAAAGGCATCTTAAAATTAATAACAGAACATTGCTTCTTATCAAGTATATAGTTCATAACTGTAACATTACTACTGTTTATCCACACACACATCAAAACAACTTGCATTTTGTGCATGTGTATCGTTTAGAAAGTGATCCAGACTTGAAAATTCAGAGAATTTACTGTTATTGGTAGTTTCAGTGATTAACTGCTCTTCTTTTCTTTTGCATAATTTCTGATTTCAATTTATTCAGTCATCCACTGAATTGAGTGTACTTTATATTTCTCCATAAAAATACTTATGCACTGTCTTCTCGCTGAATTGAATGGATCAACCCTTCCAAAGTTATTGACTGTCATGTCTGACTGAGAGCTTTAGCTTACTGTATCCTCCCAAAAGTGGTACAACATCCAAAATTCTCTGGGCATTAAAACTGCCCTTATATGTGCCTTTTACTACTGATAATGTCTTGGTTTTGTATTTAATTTCTAATTATTTCTGAAGCAGAACAATTGATGCAATAAAATACATTTCGTATCAGCTGCACAAATTACTTCAACCAAATTTATGCTGATACTTATTACCATGGTTATAATATCACAGTTTAACTTTGCACTTTTTATTACCAGTTGAAAACAACTCTAGCAAACAATCCAAATCTTCTGGTGTAGCAAAAATATCACACCTTTATTTTTCTTTTTGACTGATGGAGTTGTTCACCATTACTTCTCTGGGCATTAGGGCAGTTTCTATGCATCAACACATGTACAGCACAATTCACTCATAACAAACAAGTACCTTGGACCTACATTTTCCTTGTTCCTTTTCATAAATCTCAGTAAGTCTCAGTATCTTACATTACTTTTATGGGTCTTTTTACATGTCTTGAAATAGCTGAATATAATTCAGTAAAGGTGAGTACAAATAGGTGTACGTAATACTCCTGTCAGTGCTAGGGGAAATGTTCTCTTCTACACAGAGGCCCCCATCACTGTCTCAGTTCAGTGACACAACTACAGTCTCTCATCCCAGACAAACATATGATCTGTGTGTTTAACTCAACTACCTTAGCACATGAGTTGATTCATCTCTAACCTTTGAAGCTTTGATTGTCTTCAGTCTCCACCAAACTTGTAGAAGTTTAGTCACTGGGTACACCTGAAATCTGTATTTGTCTGTTTGATGTGGTAAACACCACATTTTACAGGATCAAATACATTTTGCACTCTCCTGATTAAACACAACTTCATATTGTACAGTATTTACATATTTTCCCAGGTGCAGCATTTAAAATTTAACATTCATTATTTAACAAATAATAAATACAGGAAAGGCATAAACATTTTACTACTGAATTGGGCTTAATTGGGAGAAAACGTTGTTGGGGAAAAAACTCAGCCAAAACAAGGAAGTGTAAATTACTGCCTTCTCTAAACTATCACCATTCCGTACAGCACATGAAAAAAAAAAATGTATGTAGCTTCTTATAAAAATGTCTAATTCCAGCAAATCCTGGCAACCTGCTGAGGCTGATTTTTCTTGGTACAATGTTGAACAGTAATAGGTTGATTTCAGGGCATTTTATTTTCCTTAGCAAGCAAGCAAGCACAGACAGTAGGAGAATGATTTATGATTTTGGGGAAATAACTCAGTGAATGCACTTTGTGCTCATATTACACGAGGCTCACACAGCTCCCAGAGGAGAAGCTGCCAAACCCTTATCAGTCTTTCTGAGGATGGGTGTGGGGCTAAGGGAGGAACTTCTGCCTTCAGGACTCTGCAGGCCGTGGGAAGAAGAGACTGCCTATGCTGAACAGCAAAGCACGTAAGCAAATAAGATTGGAAAAACTTATCAACCAACCAGTCCTACCCACTGCTTAACACAAGTTTGGAGCACAGGAAACTGGATTTGTTCCAGCAGTATAGTATGAGTAAGAACATACTGGGGAAAATCCACACTTGACAGGGAAACAATAGAGCCATTGGATTACATCATGTGATGCTTCAAATGTACTTGTGGGTGCTGAAGGGAAGGATTTCCCCTTGCTGTAAGCTGATGTTCCACATGAAGTCCTTTCACATGACCCAAACCCCTCAGATGCTGCAGGAGAGGAAATGTGTCAGATAATAGAGACATACTTGCTAAGACCCTGCTCTCACCAACGCTACCTGCAATACACAACAGAGGAGGGAAGGTGGGCTGGGGCTAGGCACCAGCGTTATGGTGCTTTGCCTCTGCTGCAGTTTGCTTTGGCCCTGGAAATTCAGTTGCAGGAATCCATATACGTGAGTGTGACAGCAAGTAGTGCATGCTATTCTACTATGGTTCATGCATGATGCTTCAGAGGAAGAAGAAATCATGGCCAGACCATGCATCAATGGTATCTCATCCTGCTGAGGGTGAAAAAAAACCCCACTTTCAGAACCCTTACCCATTTTTCTGAGGTGCATTAATATAGCGTTGTCAATTAATTATTAGATCCTTTGTTGAAATGGAGCTGCAACATGTAGCCCTGCATCATGTCGAGGCAGTGACTTCTTGAAGAATTCCAAGCAATACTGAAATATTTTTCTTTTAATTGCCTGCTTTGCAGGAGGCTAACACTTTTTCAGGGTCAGGGTTAAGGCCGTGCAATGAACTGCCTCAGAAATGTGGACTGAGCAAAACCAATTCACAGCCTACTTAAAGTACTACACTCAGTTCTTTCACTTGGCTTTTTCTAACATTTACAGGAAGCAACATGTAGCAATTTAGCAAAATGAAACCCACAGACTGTAAAGGATAAAGCAAGACAAACAAAATCTCTACCCCCCAAAAGAAAGATAATTGCCCTGCATGTTCCCCATCTGGATTAAAGCAGACAGAAGAAACAGTTTCATCATATCCATAAATACAATGCTGGTTGAATATGATTGCTACAATAATGCTCTGTGTTGAACAGAGATTTCTCCTGTTAGGAAATTACATGAGTGTTTCTACATTTTGCAGTAGCTTCTTAATTTAACAAAGCCTAGTTTTACATAATTCAATGTAATTCTACATTTTTGCAAGAGGAGCAAGCTTCTTAATCTCTCATTTGATTATAAATACTGTATACCATACATTCTATACTTATTGAATAAATGTCACATAAAAGCTTCAGTGTTATCCTATATTCTACACCATATATTAATTAGCAGAATATGCCACTTGCAGTGTTTTCCACGAAATCACGAAGACTTCTCTGAACTGGAACTAGCGTCGACAGTTTGACATGCAGTTGTTTTTTAGCCCCACTGGCAATAAAGTCTACTAGTTCCCTCTAGTGGTGAAATGTCTTTCTACATGGTAGAGGTACCTTTTATACTTGTTTCGATTTGAAGATCAATACTTATCGTGAGAATAGTTAGTATTTCTACAGAATATGATGAACAATCCTATTTTATTTCTAAAAAAAAGGCAGGTTGAAAAGGAAACGCTGCCTATTTTCTTACAACTGTGAATGACAACTCGATGATTCAATTTATTTATCCTTAATTATTGATCTGTTTTTAAAAGAGAAAGAATTTGGAAAATTTCCTCCCACCTTTTATTCTAATCTGAGTTATAATTAAAAGTCCAGTACAACTATAAGGACTTTGATTTTTTTTTCTTAAAAATACTTACAAAAATGTTTTTTTTTAATGAACTAAAAGCCGTACTTTATATAGGGTCATAGAATGGTTTGGTTTGGAAGGGACCTTAAAGATCATCTAGTTCCAACCCTCCTGCCATGAGCAGGGACACTTTCCATACAACCTGGCTTTGAACATTTCCAGGGATGGGCCAGCCACAACTTCTCTGGGCAACCTGTGCCAGTGCCTCAACATCCTCACCCTCTTCCTAATATGAAACTCCCCTCTGTACACTTGAAGCTATTCCCCTTTGTCCTATCACTACATGCCCTTATAAAAAGTCCCTCTCCAGGTTTATTGTAGTCTCACTTTAGGTACTGGCTCTTAGTACTTTTTATGTACTAAGGTCTCCCCAGGTCTCTTTGGAGCTTTCTCTTCTCCAGGCTGAACAACTGCAACTCTCTACTTACTTCTCCTTAGGTCACTTTTTTCTTAGTAAGAACTATTCTGTTCAAGGTCATTAGCTCTAGTGAACCAGAGTAGGCTTTTAGCTAAAGATTTCCTCTTTCTTGGTGGAGTACTCTTTGCTTTTTAAGCATCTTTTTAGTTTCTGGCATAGAACTCCCATTTTTCATTTGCTTTTTTCTATCTATCTGCTTCACTCACAGTTTTTTTCAACAAGGGGAAATTAACCAAGATGGCCAGGGGGATTGGAACTAGATGATCTTAAGATCCTTTCCAACCCTAACTATTCTATGATTCTATCAGTAAGCTGCAGCATCAGCTACTGTGCAGGTGATTCACCTTGCCTGCCTTGGACATCTATTTAGAAGTTAGTAACTCACATTCTGATGGTGTCTTGCCCTTTGCATTTGGCCATGGAGGGGATCTGGATGGGAAGACTGGAATAGGATTTCCTTCTCGATGGGAAGGGAAAAGCCTTCTAAACAACTAACATGAAGTGAGACAAAACATCCTAGGGCTCTGAGAGAGGTGGCATGATTCGCTTTCTAGCAGTGCCTATTTCTCTCTGCTGCCTGCAGAAGGAGTCCAGGGCAACTAGTTTTAAACACACGGCAGGTGATTAAAATGACATGACATAAATCCCACCTATCATCTCCAGTTATCCCTCACTAACTCCAGGCCAGGAATTAATACAGCTCTATCCATTGTAGTGAGACCATAATTGAGTTACCCTGTACTGAGAGCAGTAATACTTTCTGTGTTAAGGGATCACAAGGAATAATTTTAGAAACTCTAATAAGTTGTGTGACCTCCATGCTACATTTCTGAAACTGAATTCTCCCATGGCAAAACTATTGCTCCCTCACAATCTGCCTCTCACTGCAGACAAGCCAAAAGAAAATATTCTGGTTTGGTTTCATGTTCTATAAAGACTCTCCCTCCTTCACACTCTTCTGTATTCTCTTATTGTCTTTTGTGCTTTAGCACACTGACAATTAGTTTCTGATTTACAGGGATATGGAGACCAGCTAGCAGTGTCTTTGTATTTCTACCACTACACCATTCACTATTTCACCTCTTCACCTAAACAATTTTTATCTAAAGATCTTTAGCATCTGAGTCATGCCATGTGAACTCTCTCACCAGTTGCCAATAATACTCACAGTGGTGAGAATTTCCAGTTTCTTCTATGTAAACTCAACATTTAAAAATACTGCCTAATGACCAGAAAAATGCTGAGGATGAAAATGAGGGTGAGTTTGGAAATGTAGGTAATAAACTTTGACAAGGATAGCAGAGGAGTGGGAATAGGAGACAGACACAGACTGCCATGAGTGAAAATAAAAGAAATTGGGAAAGGAGATCAGTGACAAAGTTTATTTTATATTACAGAACCTGCAGTGGAACGTGAGGTTCCTAAAAGTGAAGAACCCTCCATGGTCAGCAGATAATCTCATCATGCTCCAGCAGCTGGTGAATGACAGTCTACGTTACTGTCAACATCCATGAATGCATGTGAAAGAGACCTGTGTAAAAGATCTAAAGTACTGATCCTGATATTGACTCTGAGTACCAGTCAAGTCTCACAGGGTTCCTTTTTTAAACTAATTTTCTGACAGAGTTATGAGGTTTGTTTGATGCTCAGTATCCATTAGAACAGTGTCCTCCATAGAAGGAAGTGGCTATATGGCTGTGTGGATGAGGACAGGAGTGCACCATGGTCTGGTCCATTCCCTCTCTGGGTTGCAGCTGTTAAAGAGAGGAAAAGAATGCACACAGCAGACACCCTGACTCACCATGGGCAGCACTGCCCAGGGCTCTGCCAGCATCAGTGACTTAACTTTGTGTCAGTGCTTTTTGTAGAAGGCATTTTAAATCTGGTGTGTTGAGATAGGAGTGCGCCATGCCTTGTTGACATGGGCAAGCCCTGCTCACGGCTCTGCAGGGTAGATGATTTATTTTTGTGTGAGTGTCCTTTGCAGAAGGTGTTTAAACTCTGTTGCTGTAGCTGCGTAGAGGGGTGCACGATGGTTGCCCCATTCCCTGTCTGCACTTGCAGCTGAAATGGCAGAAGGAAGGA
>NW_026913017.1:0-5626 GCF_034315485.1 Pezoporus occidentalis
TATGACTCTCTCTCTATGACTCCTCTATGACTTCCCTATGACAGTATGACTCCTCTATGACTCCTCTATGACTCCTCTATGACTCCAGTATGACTCCTCTATGACTACTCTATGACTCCTCTATGACTCCTATATGACTCCTCTATGACTCCTCTATGACTCCTCTATAAGAGTATGACTCCTCTATGACTCCTCTATGACTCCTCTATGACTCCTCTATAAGAGTATGACTCCTCTATGACTCCTCTATGACAGTATGACTCCTCTATGACTCCTCTATGACAGTATGACTCCTCTATGACTCCTCTATGACTCCTCTATGACTCCTCTATGACTCCTCTATGACTCCTCTATGACTCCTCTATGACTCCTCTATGACTCCACTATGACTCCTCTATGACTCCTCTATGACTCCTCTATGACTCCTCAGTATGACTCCTCTATGACTCCTCTATGACTCCTCTATGACTCCTCTATGACTCCTCTATGACTCCTCTATGACTCCTCTATGACTCCTCTATGACTCCTCTATGACTCCTCTATGACTCCTCTATGACTCCTCTATGACTCCTCTATGACTCCTCTATGACTCCTCTATGACTCCTCTATGAAGAGTATGACTCCTCTATGACTCCTCTATGACTCCTCTATGACTCCTCTATGACTCCTCTATGACTCCTCTATGACAGTATGACTCCTCTATGACTCCTCTATGACTCCTCTATGACTCCTCTATGACTCCTCTATGAGAGTATGACTCCTCTATGACTCCTCTATGACTCCTCTATGACTCCTCTATGACTCCTCTATGACTCCTCTATGACTCCTCTATGACTCCTCTATGACTCTATGACTCCTCTATGACTCCTCTATGACTCCTCTATGACAGTATGACTCCTCTATGACTCCTCTATGACTCCTCTATGACTCCTCTATGACTCCTCTATGACTCCTCTATGACTCTATGACTATGACTCCTCTATGACTCCTCTATGACTCCTCTATGACTCCTCTATGACTCCTCTATGAGTATGACTCCTCTATGACTCCTCTATGACTCCTCTATGACTCCTCTATGACTCCTCTATGACTCCTCTATGACTCCTCTATGACTCCTCTATGACTCCTCTATGACTCCTCTATGACTCCTCTATGATTCTTCTATGACTCCTCTATGACTCCTCTATGACTCCTCTATGACAGTATGACTCCTCTATGACTCCTCTATGACAGTATGACTCCTCTATGACTCCTCTATGACAGTATGACTCCTCTATGACTCCTCTATGACAGTAGTATGACTCCTCTATGACTCCTCTATGACTCCTCTATGACTCCTCTATGACTCCTCTATGACAGTATGACTCCTCTATGACTCCTCTATGACAGTATGACTCCTCTATGACTCCTCTATGACTCCTCTATGACTCCTCTATGACTCCTCTATGACTCCTCTATGACTCCTCTATGACTCCTCTATGACTCCTCTATGACTCCTCTATGACTCCTCTATGACTCCTCTATGACTCCTCTATGACTCCTCTATGACTCCTCTATGAGAGTATGACTCCTCTATGACTCCTCTATGAAAGTATGACTCCTCTATGACTCCTCTATGAGAGTATGACTCCTCTATGACTCCTCTATGACAGTATGACTCCTCTATGACTCCTCTATGACTCCTCTATGACAGTATGACTC
The DNA here is from genome assembly GCF_034315485.1 of Pezoporus occidentalis. NCBI lineage: Eukaryota > Metazoa > Chordata > Aves > Psittaciformes > Psittacidae > Pezoporus > Pezoporus occidentalis. The sequence goes on from NW_026913017.1 coordinate 1,702, forward strand.
CTCTATGACTCCTCTATGACTCCTCTATGACAGTATGACTCCTCTATGAGAGTATGACTCCTCTATGACTCCTCTATGACTCCTCTATGACTCCTCTATGACTCCTCTATGAGAGTATGACTCCTCTATGACTCCTCTATGACTCCTCTATGACTCCTCTATGACTCCTCTATGACTCCTCTATGACTCCTCTATGACTCCTCTATGACTCCTCTATGACTCCTCTATGAGAGTATGACTCCTCTATGACAGTATGACTCCTCTATGACTCCTCTATGACTCCTCTATGACTCCTCTATGACTCCTCTATGACTCCTCTATGACTCCTCTATGACTCCTCTATGACTCCTCTATGACTCCTCTATGACAGTATGACTCCTCTATGACTCCTCTATGACTCCTCTATGACTCCTCTATGACTCCTCTATGACTCCTCTATGACTCCTCTATGACTCCTCTATGACTCCTCTATGACTCCTCTATGACTCCTCTATGACTCCTCTATGACTCCTCTATGACTCCTCTATGACTCCTCTATGACTCCTCTATGACTCCTCTATGAGAGTATGACTCCTCTATGACTCCTCTATGACTCCTCTATGACTCCTCTATGACTCCTCTATGACAGTATGACTCCTCTATGACTCCTCTATGACTCCTCTATGACTCCTCTATGACTCCTCTATGACTCCTCTATGACTCCTCTATGACTCCTCTATGACTCCTCTATGACTCCTCTATATGACTCCTCTATGACTCCTCTATGAGAGTATGACTCCTCTATGACTCCTCTATGACTCCTCTATGAGAGTATGACTCCTCTATGACTCCTCTATGACTCCTCTAGTAGAGTATGACTCCTCTATGACTCCTCTATGAGAGTATGACTCCTCTATGACTCCTCTATGAGAGTATGACTCCTCTATGACTCCTCTATCTATGACTCCTCTATGACTCCTCTATGACTCCTCTATGACTCCTCTATGACTCCTCTATGACTCCTCTATGACTCCTCTATGACTCCTCTATGACTCCTCTATGACAGTATGACTCCTCTATGACTCCTCTATGAGTATGACTCCTCTATGACTCCTCTATGACTCCTCTATGACTCCTCTATGACTCCTCTATGACAGTATGACTCCTCTATGACTCCTCTATGACTCCTCTATGACTCCCCTATGACTCCTCTATGACTCCTCTATGACTCCTCTATGACTCCTCTATGACTCCTCTATGACTCCTCTATGACTCCTCTATAGTATGACTCCTCTATGACTCCTCTATGACTCCTCTATGACTCCTCTATGACAGTATGACTCCTCTATGACTCCTCTATGACTCCTCTATGACTCCTCTATGACTCCTCTATGACTCCTCTATGACTCCTCAGTATGACTCCTCTATGACTCCTCTATAAGAGTATGACTCCTCTATGACTCCTCTATGACAGTATGACTCCTCTATGACTCCTCTATGACTCCTCTATGACTCCTCTATGACTCCTCTATGACTCCTCTATGACTCCTCTATGACTCCTCTATGACTCCTCTATGACAGTATGACTCCTCTATGACTCCTCTATGACTCCTCTATGACTCCTCTATGACTCCTATATGACTCCTCTATGACTCCTCTATGACTCCTCTATGACTCCTCTATGAGTATGACTCCTCTATGACTCCTCTATGAGAGTATGACTCCTCTATGACTCCTCTATGACTCCTCTATGACTCCTCTATGACTCCTCTATGACTCCTCTATGACTCCTCTATGACTCCTCTATGACTCCTCTATGACTCCTCTATGACTCCTCTATGAGAGTATGACTCCTCTATGACTCCTCTATGACTCCTCTATGACTCCTCTATGACTCCTCTATGACTCCTCTATGACTCCTCTATGACTCCTCTATGACTCCAGTATGACTCCTCTATGACTCCTCTATGACTCCTCTATGACTCCTCTATGACTCCTCTATGACTCCTCTATGACTCCTCTATGACTCCTCTATGACAGTATGACTCCTCTATGACTCCTCTATGACTCCTCTATGACTCCTCTATGACAGTATGACTCCTCTATGACTCCTCTATGAGAGTATGACTCCTCTATGACTCCTCTATGACTCCTCTATGACTCCTCTATGACTCCTCTATGACTCCTCTATGACTCCTCTATGACTCCTCTATGAGAGTATGACTCCTCTATGACTCCTCTATGACTCCTCTATGACTCCTCTATGACTCCTCTATGACAGTATGACTCCTCTATGACTCCTCTATGACTCCTCTATGACTCCTCTATGACTCCTCTATGACTCCTCTATGACTCCTCTATGACTCCTCTATGACTCCTCTATGACTCCTCTATGACTCCTCTATGACTCCTCTATGACAGTATGACTCCTCTATGACTCCTCTATGACAGTATGACTCCTCTATGACTCCTCTATGACTCCTCTATGACTCCTCTATGACTCCTCTATGACTCCTCTATGACTCCTCTATGACTCCTCTATGACTCCTCTATGACTCCTCTATGACTCCTCTATGACTCCTCTATGACTCCTCTATGACTCCTCTATGACTCCTCTATGACTCCTCTATGACTCCTCTATGACTCCTCTATGAGAGTATGACTCCTCTATGACTCCTCTATGACTCCTCTATGACTCCTCTATGACTCCTCTATGACAGTATGACTCCTCTATGACTCCTCTATGACTCCTCTATGACTCCTCTATGACTCCTCTATGACTCCTCTATGACAGTATCTCCTCTATGACTCCCTCAGTATGACTCCTCTATGACTCCTCTATGACTCTATGACTCCTCTATGACTCCTCTATGACTCTATGACTCCTCTATGACTCCTCTATGACTCCTCTATGACTCCTCTATGACTCCTCTATGACTCCTCTATGACTCCTCTATGACTCCTCTATGACTCCTCTATGACTCCTCTATGACTCCTCTATGACTCCTCTATGACTCCTCTATGACTCCTCTATGACTCCTCTATAAGAGTATGACTCCTCTATGACTCCTCTATGAGAGTATGACTCCTCTATGACTCCTCTATGACTCCTCTATGACTCCTCTATGACTCCTCTATGACTCCTCTATGACTCCTCTATGACTCCTCTATGACTCCTCTATGACTCTATGACTCCTCTATGACTCCTCTATGACTCCTCTATGACTCCTCTATGACTCCTCTATGACTCCTCTATGACAGTATGACTCCTCTATGACTCCTCTATGACTCCTCTATGACTCCTCTATGACTCCTCTATGACTCCTCTATGACTCCTCTATGACTCCTCTATGACTCCTCTATGACTCCTCTATGACTCCTCTATGACTCCTCTATGACTCCTCTATGACTCCTCTATGACTCCTCTATGACTCTCTATCTATGACTCCTCTATGACTCCTCTATGACTCCTCTATGACTCCTCTATGACTCCTCTATGACTCCTCTATGACAGTATGACTCCTCTATGACTCCTCTATGACTCCTCTATGACTCCTCTATGACTCCTCTATGACTCCTCTATGACTCCTCTATGACTCCTCTATGACTCCTCTATGACTCCTCTATGACAGTATGACTCCTCTATGACTCCTCTATGACTCCTCTATGACTCCAGTATGACTCCTCTATGACTCCTCTATGACTCCTCTATGACTATGACTCCTCTATGACTCCTCTATGACTCCTCTATGACTCCTCTATGACTCCTCTATGACTCCTCTATGACTCCTCTATGACTCCTCTATGACTCCTCTATGACTCCTCTATGACTCCTCTATGACTCCTCTATGACTCCTCTATGACTCCCTTATGACTCCTCTATGACTCCTCTATGAGTATGACTCCTCTATGACTCCTCTATGACAGTATGAGCTCCTCTATGACT